>NC_134083.1:135733625-135935373 GCF_000715075.1 Nicotiana tabacum
CCGGGTAAGTGAAGGTGAACCAGCTGGTCTGGTCAACACATAATCTCTCCACTATCTCTTGGCCGAACCAGTCATCTGGAACACTGCAAAGTCGAACCCACTGGTCTCAACAATACCCTTGTTGCACAACAATTAGTGGCAATAGTCCAAGTAATCTTGTGGGTCCTCAGAAGGTGCACCATTGAAGTGAATAGGGAATAGCTTTGTGAACTTGTCCAATCTCATCAAACCCTCAGTAGACACCGGGGGCCTCTCCCCGGTCTGTGCAGCAACAATCGACTGAACTACCCCAACTGGCTGGACTGCTAGAGTCTGATATATAGGAGCCATATTCTTTAGAGTGTGAGTAGTGAGAGTCTGTGCTCATCCCCCAGCTTGAGAGACGGTTGGTGCCACCGGAAATGCACCGGTCTGAGCCACACTCTCGATAAGGCCCACCAAGAGGAATAAAGTATCCTGAAGCACAGGAGTAGCTATAAATCCCTTCGGAACCTGAGCGGGTATGGCTGGTGTAGTCTGAGCTGGGATCTCCTCCTCAATATCAATATGAGGCTCCACTGTGGGTACTTCGGCTCGAGATTTAGGCTGAGCTCTGCCTCTGCCTCAGCCTCGGCCTCTACCCCTGTTAGTGGTTGCAACAGGGGGCTCCATCTCCTGCCCGACTGTAGATGCTGTGCATATTCTCACCATCTGTGAGAGAACAAGAACGAAATGATTCATACATCAATGATAGAATAAAACCGCATGATAGGGAAAGAAAGAAGTGATTTTTTTCCTAAAACTCCATAGCCTCTTGAAGATAAGTACAGACGTCTCCGTACCGATACTCCAGACTCTATTAAGCTTGCTCATGACTTGTAAGACCTAAGTAGCCTAGTGCTTCGATACCAACTTGTCACGACCCGAAATCCCAACCTCGGGGTCGTGATGGCGCCTAACATCCACTTGTTAGGAAAGCCGACGTGAAATAATTAATTAACCAATTTTAAAAAATTCACAATAATGATATTCAACGAGAAATAAAAACTGAGACTAACGCAATACTGATATTAACCATGTGATAATATCTACTCCCAGTAATTTGAAGTAACGAGTACACAGACAACTAGAAGTCTACAAACAAAGTCTGAAATAAATACAACTGTTCGAAATAGATAAACAATACAAGTGGGAAATGGAAGGGGACTTCAAGGTCTACATATGCCAACAGATATACCTCAAGTCTTTGTGTGAAATGATCCAAGCTGATGCACTCAAACACCGCTGGGACTAATGCCAGTATCTGCAGTAGAAGTGCATAAGTGTAGTATAAGTACAACCGACCCAATGTACTCCGTAAGTGTCGAGCCTAACCTCGACGAGGTAGTGACGAGGCTATGATAAGATACCTACGTAATTGAACCTGTACAAGTGTATATAAAACAGCAAAATAACAAGAAGAGTGATAAAATACTAACTGGGAGGGGACATGCAAAAAGGGAAGATATAGTAAATAGGGCAAGTTTGAAATCACGAAATAACCAAGTAAATCACCAAAATCGGAAATCAGTTAAATCAATGATATGAAAATGGCACGACATCACCCTTCGTGATTTTACTCTCGTCCTCACCATGCAATAATACGAATATAATAGCACAACATCACCCTTCATGCTTTTACTCTCGTCCTACCATGTAATAATAATAATATGACTGAAATGTTACGACATCATCCTTCGTGCTTTTACTATCATCCTCACCATGTAATAATAATAATATGAATGAAATGGCACGACATCACCCTTCGTGCTTTTACTCTCATCCTCACCATGCAATAATATGAATATAATGGCATGACATCACCCTTCATACGTTTACTCTCATCCTCACCATGTAATAACAATAATATGAATTCGAATAATAAATAATACGGAGAATAATTTAACTTCAAATATGGTGCTAGGATATCAAACTTCAACTTCCAAAATATTCAACAACTTTGAAATTAGTAATAAATACGAAACGAATAATTAAAGAAGTAATAATATAACCTAAGTATAGATATCATAATTAACTGAACAATATAGTACAAAGAAATAATTTCCACCCGCATGCTATAACCCAATGACAACACATAGGTACTCATCACCTCACATATACATTATCCCCACACATAAAATACATAGCAAATAGACCAACAAGTTTTAATCCCTCGAGTTGAGGTTAACCATGACGCTTACCTCACTTCCGCAGTCAAAGAAATTAACCAACCACGGCTTTGCCTTTTGAACAAGCCTCCAAACCAACCAAATCTAGCAAATTATTGATCAAATGGTTCAAAATAAACTTTAGAAACTACTCATTAATGAAAAAGGTCCAACTCTGATCATTTTTGGAAAAGACAACTAAAGTTAACCCCGAGCTCATTTAGCAAATATTCGAGGTTCGGACCAAAACCCGAATACCCATTCACCCCCGAGCCCGGTTATGTAATTTATTTCAAAATCCGACCTCAATTTGAGGTCTAAATCTCAATTTTACACAAATCTCTAATTCTACACATTTTCCTAATTTCTACCATGAAAATCCTAGATTTGATATTGAAATCTCAAGAAAAGTAATGGGTGATTGAAAGGAAATGAGTTAAAGTCACTTACCAATGAATTTGGGAAGAAAAGTCTTTTTGAAAATTTCCGCTATAGTTTTTAGGGTTGAGAAATTGTTACGACCCGAAATTCCCTCCTTCGGACCGTGATGGCGCCTAACATTTCACTTGCTAGGCAAGCAAAATTTTTAAACCATTTTTAAATTATTAATAATCAAGGAAACAAAAGCGGAAGCAAAGTTTGAAACATAGTGAAATAATCCATAAAAACAACGGTGTCTAAATACCATCCCAGAATTGGTGTCACAATTCACGAGCATTCTAGAATAATACAAATAAAGGTATGAATAAAATAAAGCTGTCTGAAAATAAACACACAACTAAAGTAAAATAGACGGGGACTTCAGAACTGCGGACGCCATGCAGTTATACCTCAAGTCTTCTTCGAATAGCTGAAATCCGAGCAAGTATATGGCACTCCGCTGGGACCAACTCCGAAATCTGCACAAGAAGTGCAGAGTGTAGTATCAGTACAACCGACCCCATGTACTGGTAAGTGCTGAGCCTAACCTCGACGAAGTAGTGACGAGGCTAAGGCGGTTCACTTATATTAACCTGTACGCAATATTAATAACAACAACAAATAATAGAAATAAATCAGGTAACTCATTTATAATAATTGAAGCCAACTCAGCAGTCATAATCCATTATTAATTCATCCAATTCTGTTACAGTGTGCAAACCGCTCTCCCAATATATTCCTTTTAATCAAGTCTGTCATATATTTATTTCAATCAAGTATATATATAGACTTTTAAATAAGTCTGTTGTGGCGTGCAATCCGATCCCCCAATATTGACTTTTAAATAAGTCTATTGCGGCGTGCAATCCGATCACCCAATATGGACTTTTTAATAAGTCTGTTGCGGCGTGTAACCCGATCCTCCAATATATATCCATTTCAATCAATTTTGTTGCGGCGTGCAACCCGCTCCTCCCACATATTTATTTACCAATTCTTATAGAAGAAAGTTTCCCAATAAATGCAACAATTAATATAAAACTATAAGACAACAATCATACAATAATTATGATTTAATTATGAAATAAACAATGGAAAATAACAAATTATTATGGAAATTAGGGAGAAAAATAGACAGTTTAATATTTAATATGCTAAATGTCAAATAACAATTAAGACACACAATTCAAATGGCATGTAACAATTAAAGCAAGAATTCAAGAATTAATATTTGACAAAGAATAGAAGAGAAACAATTATAATAATAATTAATTCATGATTTAAAACAATTTATGGGTTTTCAAGTAAGTAGGCAAACAATCAATTTGACGACGTATAGACACTCGTCACCTCACCTATACGTCGTTCACATGCATTTCACATAACAAATAATTTAAGGGTTCTATTCCCTCAAGTCAAGGTTAACCACGACACTTACCTCGCTTTGCAAATTCCAATCAATTACTCAACCACAACTTTTTCTTTTAAATTTATCTCCAAAAGCTTCAAATCTATTCACAAACAATTCGATATATTCAATACTAATCATAGGAATTAATTCCATATGAATTTACTAATTTTTCGGATAAAATCCGAAATTCATTAAAATATTCGGCAGTGAGACCCACGTCTCAAATCTTGAAAAAACTTATGAAATTCGAACACCCATTCCGAGACGAGTCCAACCATACAAAAATTATCCAATTCCGATATCAAATGGACCTTCAAATCTTAATTTTTTTTTTTGGAAGATTTTAGAAAAATCTGATTTTTCTTCCATAAATTTACGGATTCATGATATAAATGAGTATGAAATCATAAAATATAATCAATATAGGATAAAGAACACTTACCCCAATGTTTTCCCGTGAAAATCGCCTCTTGAGGTTTTAGATTTTGAAGATTTGGGAAATGAATTGAAAATTCTGACCAAAAGTCATTTTGTTCAGTTGCAGGTGTCGCAATTGCGACCTGAGGTTCGCAAATGCGAAGAAACACTCACAATTGCGATGCCCTTCACAATCCCGCTGCCTTTGCAAATGCGAAGATTATGTCGCATTTTCGACAATTGTCCCTTCGCAATTGCGAAGATAAACTCGCAATTGCGAGAACTGCTGGCCTAGGCTTTCTTCGCAATTGCGATAAAAATCTCGCAATTTCCATACCTTCTTGGTTTGCATTTGCGATGCCTGATCTCACAATTGTGAGATCAGAGGCCTGCAACAGGTTCAGTTATACTAGCAAAATTTTCTAAGTTCAAACATCCCGTGGCCTATCTGAAACTCATCCGAGCCCGTCGGGACCTTATCCAAATATCCCAACAAGTCCCGTAACATAATACGGACTTACTCGGAGTCTCAAATCACATCAAAATTGCAATTCACACCTCGATTCGGACTTTGAGTTTTAAACTTTTCCATTTGCAAATCTCGTGCCAAAACATATTAAATAAATCCGGAATGACTTCAAAATTTGGCACACAAGTCATAAATGACATAACGAAGTTGTTCAAATTTCCAGAATCGGATTCCGGCTCCTATATCAAAAAGTCAACCCCGTGGTCAAACTTGGAAATCTTTAGCCTTTAAATTACTAGTTTCCGTTAAATGGTCATAACTTGAGTTAGGGATCTCCAAATTAAATTTCGGGTATACGCCCAAGTCCCAAATCACGATATGAAGCTACCGGAACTGTCAAAATACTGATCTGGGTCTGTTTGCTCAAAATGTTGACCAAAGTCAACTCAGTTGAGTTTTAAGGCTCTATTTCACATTTTAATCTATTTTTTACATGAAAACTTTCCGGAAAATTGTACGGACTGTGCACGCAAGTCGAGGAATGATAAATGGTGCTTTTTGAGGTCTTAGAACACAGAATTAGTTATTAAATTTAAAGATAATATTTTGGGTCATCACAGAAATGGTGTAAAATGAGCTAAGTAACATTTCCCCCCTCTTTTACCTAGCTGCAGATGTCGCAATTGCGAACATCGCAAAATGCGAGACATGGTTAATAAATGTGAACCCTGCCTGAGAACACCAGAAGTCAAAAATGCGACATTTAGCTCGCAAATGCGAGCAATCCCTCCTTCGCAAATGTGGCAAGATCCTTATTAAATGTGAAGCTTCCCCCTCAGAGTACTGAGTCACAAATGCGACTCTGAGATTGCAAATGCAATGCCTGACTGTTCGCAAATGCAAACCTATTCCTCGCAATTGCGTTATCACCCAGCCCAGGCCACTGCTCGCAAATGCGATATCTTGATCGCAAAAGCGAAGTTTGCATTTGTGAGCCAGACCTCGCAAATGCAAGATTTGCATACTACACCAGCAACAGAAAAATCCCCAGCTAACTCCAACGTCCAAAAATTGATCCGTAGCGTATCCGAAATACACCCGAGCCCCTCGGGATCCAAACCAAACATGCACACAAGTACAATAACATCATACGAACTCTCTCGCGTGATCAAAATACTAAAATAATACCTTAAACTACGAATCGGATATCAAAATGCATGAAATTTTCAAAGAAACTCAAGAACTTTCAAATTCACAATCGAGCGTCCGAATCCTATCAAATCAACTTCGTTTTGTACTAAAATTTGCAGACAAGTCTTAAATAGTAAAATAAACCTATACCAAGTCCCGGAATCGATATCCGAACTAGGTAGCCATAAAGTTAATCCATGGTCAAACTTAGAAATTCTTTAGACCTTCAAATTACTAGTTTTCAACAAATCCCGTCAAATCGAGTTAGGGACTTCTGAATTCAATTACGTGCATACGTCCAAGTCAAAAATTACTATACGGATCCACCAGGATTATCAAAATACCGATCCGGGTCCATTTATATAAAATGTTGACCGTAGTCAATGCAAATTATTTTTAAAACTAAAATTCATCTTTTTTCAATTTTTAACATAAAGACTTTCCGAGAAAAGGCACGGACTATGTACACAAATCGAGAAACACTAAATGGAGCTAATTGAGGTCTCAAAATATGGAAGTAAGGGCTAGAACTCAAAATGATCTATCGGGTTATCGCCTTTTTATTTTTGGGATAGTTTTGATTGAAATTATTTATTGAGTGATAGTTTAAGTAATTTTCCCTTTTAGTTAGCTATACTAGTTTTGAAACTTATTTATTCTCACTATTGAGGTTTTAACTTAATTATACATTGATATACGATTTACTGTTTCTATACAAATTAATATTAATTGAGTATCCTTTAATTGTAGCCATTTAATTTTGTAATCGAATTCTATATATACAATAATCTCCCTCCCCTCATCATCGGCTCTCTCTCTCTCTCATCATTCTTCTGCCCTAGTTTTTCATCTTTGGATCTTCTATGCTTCTCTTCTCTTTTCTCATCTCCATTTTTCTTTTTCTCCTTAGAGAATTCAATGTTGGATTTGACGTTGTCACTTGTCACCTGCGAACTAGTCCTTGTCCGCTGCCTACCCATACATTGACAACAATAAAAAAAATTGAAGCTTTGATTTTGAATCCGAATTTTTAAAAATTATTATTTATTTTAATTGGATATTATTGCAAACGATTGAGAATATCCTTTAGAGTTTATATCTCAATTTTTAGGATATTCAGTGAAGATTAGAGTTAATTTTGGATGAATTTTTCACATTAAAATTCGAAAAGAAGATGTATAAAAGTTGTATGAAAATTGTACGAAAAATATATTTAGTTGTATTTTATTATAGTTGTATTTTTTGTATGAATATCAAATGAAAGTTATAAACAAGATGTATATTATATAAATTATTGTATAAAATTTGTATTTAAGTTAAAAATACTCTTTTTACAGAAAGTTGTATTTATGTATCAGGATTGTATTAAAGATGTACTACAATTGTATGAATTTTTCATGAAAGTTATATTATATTGTAGTTGTATTTTTTTTGTATGAATATTGTATGAGAATTATATACATGTACAAAGTTGTACTAAAGTTATATTATAGTTTAGGAAAGTTGTTTTGACGTTGTATGATATTTTACTTATATTATTTTATATGAATATTGTATGAAAATTTTAAATAAATTTCGTTACCAAATCTCAACACGTGAATAAATTTCATGTTCCTGGAGAAAATGACCCAAAAATTGGAAATAATTTTTCAGTCATCACGATTTCGTTTGAATCGCTGAATCTCTTTTTCAGATATGGAGAATGCTTCACGATCTATTAATTAATGGCAGTTATTGAAATATGTGGTATAAATTAAAATATGTGGCATTTTGTAAAAATTGATGACAACAATATGTGGCATAAATTGGCAGCAAATTAAAAGAAAGGAAGGCGGCAAAAGAAGAGGGAGAGGGGAGATGGAAGAAAAAAAAAGAAAAATGATGTAATTGAATCCCTTAATTAAATGCACTAATCATATGATTTGAGAGGCCTTTAAAGGGGGCTGTATATAAATTGTAAATAATATACAGTTATAGCAGTTAAATAACAAACTTTAGAGAACTTTGGTAAATAATTTTAAATTATGAAATAGGAACGAAAAAATCCCAACCAAATTTAGCACAATCCATTCGCTTGACAATTGTAATGAGCTTAGTCTTGAAACAAATCTTTTACACCACGGTCGTGATTTAGACACTCACACGATACAAGAGAGGGTGAACCGAATCGCTATAAAGCGTTTACTCAAATTTTCACTATAGTCTACTAAAATTATTATGATAAGCCTAGTTCAGCAGCTGTTTTTACTAATTGACTAGGGTTGTTTAAAATCCAGCCATAACCGATAAATGAACTGCAAAATTGGCTTCTTAGCTTATTGGCATCAGGTTATTAAATTAGCGATTGGTGAACGAAATTTTATAATTAACGATTAGTTGGTTCGAAAGTGAAATCTCAGTTATATATATATATATATATATATATATATATATATATATATATATATATATATATATATATAAAACTAGATATTTGAAACCCTAATCTCCCTAAAGCCCTATTCAACAACAATAATTCTGACTTGCGTTGAGAGTGAAGATGCTACTTAATTCCTATCTTAATTTTCATTTTACCATAACTAGTTTGTATTATTTTAAAGAGTGGAGATGATACTTTATGATTAGAAAGTGAAATCAGTTGAAATTAAGATAAAATCGTTGAAGAAACATTCTCAACCATAACTAGTTTATGAGTTAAACTTGTTAGCTTAGCTTAATTTTGCATTGCTAGTAACTTTTGAGTCTTTTGGATGTGCTATAAATAAAAATTATATTGTTGTGGCTTCTCTTATCTGTATACTTTTCATTTTTACATAATCATGCTTAAGACATAGAATTGGATGCTTCTTACCCCAAAAGTTAATAAATAGAAGAGTGAGGAGGGAATTTTTGGCAAAGCAAGACTGATTAGCTCGCCTAAGGGTCCATGAGTTAATGATAAAGTATCGTAATTGCCAAATTTTGGTTTTGTAACGATTCGGAATTCTCACCCTCGGGACCGTGATTGCGCATAACAATTCACTTGCTAGGCAAGCCAACCTTAGCTATATCTATTAATAATTTTAAACAATTTCAAATTTAGTGACAACAATAAAACTGAATAGTCAAAAATAAGGTGATAAACTAATAAACGATAAAATTCAAATACAATCCCAGATCTGGTGTCACAAATACATGAGCGTCTAGAGTACTACAGATAATAGTTTGAATAAATCATAACCGTCTAAATCAAAATAAACAGCTAAAATGATGTAGAAGGGGACTTTAGGGATGCAGACGCCGTGAAGCTATACCTCAAGTCTCCACTGATAGCTAGATCCGAGCAAACCTCACTCAGCGCAGCTGGGACCAACTCTAATAGCTGCATAAGAAGTGTAGAGTGTAGTATGAGTACAACCGATCATATGTAGTCTATAAGTGTCGAGCCTAACCTAGACAAGGTAGTGACGAGGCTAAAGCTTGTCACTTACAATAACCTATATGTAATAATAATAATAACAAAAAAGACAAGAACGAAAATAAACCAGTTAGATCATAACAAAGAACTCAAAATCCAACTACCAGAGAGCCTAGAATAACAAGTCTTAAGCTCATTTCAAATACAGAGGCAAATCCAACAGTCACAAACAAATACATCTTATACAATCCGTTGAGGCACGGAACCCGATCCCACCATATCATCATCTGTCAACATCATAATCCGTTGTGGTGTCAACATCATTACCTTTCAATTTCGGTTGCGGTGTGAAACCCTCTCCCCAAACAGTCTCAATCAACAATATCAATTCAACAACCAAAATATAAAGGAATTTCTACATCGCGAGAGTAAATGTACGAAGCAATGAAGAATCACATAATAATCCAAGAATCTCTAACAATTCGAATGTCTCAACTTTACCAACTTATCGATATCTACCAATTAACAACTTGTACAAATGAAACTACGTCATAGAAGGCAAAAAATTCTACAAAATTATAAGAAAAGTAAGATATATGACAAGTTAAGTATTCAAGTAAAGCAAATAGAGCCAAGTAGCAAATAAGTATAGAATTATAGAAGGGATGGACAATTAAATACAAGTATAACTAAATGACAAGTAACAATTATGGCATGGAAGTTAAAGAAGCATGTATCAACTAAATGCCAAGTAACAATTATATGTCGCTTTCCACATAATTCACACAACATGTAGTTCAAGGGTCCATAATTCCCTCCAATCAAGGTTAGACTTAACACTTACCTCACCTCCGTGTAATGACTCAACCAGTCATTTTGAGTATTTTAGCCTTTTTATTACCTCCACTGCATTGTATTATGGTTATGTGACTTGTCGGGGGTGTTTGGTTTTGGTTCGGGTGAGTTTCGGAGTGAAATGGGACACATAGTCCCTAAGTCAGAGGCTTAGGTTGAAAGCATTGACCGTAGTTTGAATTTTGTGTAGATGACCCCGGAATGAAGTTTTGACGGTTCCTATAGCTCCGTATGGTAATTTTGGAATTAGGAGCATGTCCGCATGTTGATTTGGAGGTCCGTAGGTTGCTTCAGCTTGAATTGGCGAAAGTTTGAAAGTTGAAGGTTTAGAAGGTTGAGAGTTGAACATGTCCGAAAGTTTGAAAGTTGAAGGTTTGGAGGTCCGTAGGTTGCTTCAGCTTCAACCGGGAGTTGACTCTATTGATATCGGAATCGGATTCCAATTTTCGAAGTTGAAATAGGTCCGTCAAGTCATTTATGACTTGTGTGCAAAATTTGAAGTCAATCAGAGTTGTTTTGGTATGAATCAACATTAGTTTTGGAATTCGGAAGTTTATAGTTTCTATAGGCTTGAATTGGGTTGTGATTCGTAGAATTAATGTTTTTTTATGTGATTTTTGGTCTCGATTAGGTCATTTATGTGTTTTGGAACTTGTTGGTATATTTGGACGGGGTCCCGAGGGCCTCGGGAGTGATTCGGATTGAATCCGGAATAATTTTGGACTTAGTCATTATTGCTGAAGCTCCGGCCCTTCTAGTGTCATCGCACAAGCGGTGGGAATGGCCACAGGTGCGGACTCGTTGGTGTGAGTGGGGAAGTGCAGAAGTGGAAAAGGGCAACCCAGGTCTGGGCTCGCAGGTGCAGATACCTGGGCGCATGTGCGCCTCCGCAGGTGTGGACTTGTCTTTCGCAAAAGCGGAATTTGGGAAGGGCCTTGTTATTTGCCTTTACATGCCTAGTTGAAATTATTGTTTCCTCTATTCCTTGCTCATTATTTATCCGTTAGTTCTTTACTTGAAAGTGTTAATTCTAGGAGTATCTTGTTGTTGAAATTGGCGTTGAGTTATAAAGGTAGTGATTCACATTGAGGCAAAGTGTTAAGTTCTGAAATACTATTCTTGTTGAGTTATTCACTTCCGGTTGTTATTTTGAGACTCTTGTGCATATTGTGATTGAACCACGAGCTATTTATTTTGGAAACACCATTGTTGTTGACTTCTTTGGGAAGCTGTGATATTGGGCACTTGAGGTGTGATTTGTGATACACTGTGATATTGATACGCATGTGGTGGTATAAGATTTTGGGGTTGAAACCCATGTGGTGAGATAAGGTGGGATTGATACGCATGTTGCTAGTAGAGGAACTACTTGAAGCCACACGGTGTGATAAGGTGGGCTAAAACGCGGGAAGCTATTTCGGGAAAAAGTATTTTTAAAACTAAATGCAAGGCTCCCGAGCTGATATAAGGAAAGATTGTGAAATGTTTTTGTGATTTGAGACTGCGAGGCGGTACTGTGTTTTGTTGCTTGTTTCCGTGTCATGTCATTCCTTGTTTTCTTCCGTGATGCATTATTTGCCTTAGTTCAGTGTAGCCATTCTCGGTATATTTCTTTTTTGTTTCATTTCTATTGTTATCATTATTACACTGCTATATACCTATTCGGTTTCTCATTTATTCCCATAGGGACATGACCTGACCTCCTCACTACTCTACCGAGGTTAGTCTTGACACTTAATGGGTACCGTTGTGGCGTACTCATGCTACTCTTCTGCACATCATTTTGTGCAGATCCAGGTACCTCCTGCCAATCTAGGCACTAGTGAGACAAGCCGATTTCGGAGACTTCAAGGTATACCTGCCGGCGTCCGCAGGCCTCAGAGTCACCCTCTATCTAGTCTATTTCATTTTCTTATCCTTTTATAGACACTGATGTATAGGGATGTTCTATACCATCTTATAGAGCTTGTGACTTGTATTCGTCGGATTTTTGGGAAGTTGTGTTCTGTTGAGTTACAGAGTTCTTTATATGATAGTGGTTGAGTTATTTGAAGGTTCTTTATAAATTCTCAGTTAATGTTGCATCTTTGTTAGGCTTACCTAGTCTTAGAGAATAGGTGCCATCACAATATCCTATAGAGGAAAATTTTGGTTGTGACAAGTTGGTATCAGAGCTCTAGGTTCGTAGGTGTTATAAGTCACAAGCAGGTTTAGTAGAGGCTCGCGGATCGGTGCAGAGAAGTCTGTACTTATCTTCGGGAGGCTATGGAGTAGTTAGGAAAAGCTTCATTTTATTGATTCATTATCGTGCGAATTTGTTGACTTTGAAATTCTAAATCTCTGTCTTTCTATTCTCTCACAGATGGTGAGGACATGCACAACTTGATCTGATGATCAGACACCCGCGCCCTCTGCTAGAGCCACAAGAGGCCGGGGAAGAGGTTGAGGACGGGCTCGTGGTGCAGCTAGAGCACCTGCCTGAGCTGCGACAGAGGAGCCACCAGTAGCTCCAGTTGGGAGATAGGCTTCCGAGGTGCCTGTTTCCACCCCTGCACTTCAGGATACCCTCGCCCTAGTTTTGAGCATGATTGGTACTCTAGCTCAGGTAGGGTTGATTCCACTTTCTCCTACAACATATCAGGCTGGGGGAGGAGCACGGACTCCCACCCCCCGTACCTCAGAGCAGCAGGTCTTAGTTGACCAGGTCTTAGAGGTCATACTAGTGCAGCCGGTTGTCCCAGTTCAACCCGAGTTTAGGGTTGCAGCATCTGAGGGGGAGCAGATCAGGCTCGAGAGGTACCAGAAGTACCACCCCTACTTTCATCGGCTTAAATTTAAAGGATACACATGGTTTTCTTGAGGAGTTCCACCATATCCTCCGTACTATGGGTATTGTGGATACGAGTAGGGTTGTTTTCACTACGTTCCAGCTTAAGGGAGCGGCTTATCAGTGGTGGCGAGCATATGAGTTGGGTAGCCCGACCGAGGAAGCTTCACTCACCTGGGCTCAGTTCTCAGAGGCATTCATGAGAGAGTTTGTTCCCTAGAGTCTTCGGGATGCATTGCGCGCAAAGTTTGAGCAGTTGCGCCAGGGTGCTATGACCGTATTAGAGTATGCTATCAAGTTCAACGAGCTGTCCAGAGATGCACCAACCTTAGTCTCCACCATAAGAGAGCAAGTTTGTCAATTTATCGATGGGCTCAACCACTATATTAGATTAAGCATGGCTCGAGAGTTAGAGACTTATACCTCATACCAGCAGGTGGGGGAGATCGCTCGGAAATTGGAGGGTATGTAGGGTCCGGAGACCAAGAAGCCTCGAGATTCTGGCATATATAATGGTGCCCGTGCCCCAGTTGCAGCCTGTCATGGTAGAGGTTATGTGAGTCGCCCAATTCATTTAGCACTTCCAGCTTCCAGTGGTATTCAGACTATTCACAAGTCTCAGGTTGCCTATTATGCACTACCACTGTCAAGTGCACCTCCTGTACGGGGTGCTTTCAGTGGTCAATCTAGCCAACCATGCCCGAGCCAGTTTCAGCAGCCACGTCCTCCGAGAGCTTGTTTTGAGTGTGATGATAATCGTCATGTGGTGAGGGACTGCCCCAGACTCAGGAGGGGTGCACCTCCACAAACTACTCAGGATTCAGGATTTCCATAAGGTCCTTAGACTTCTCAAGTCGTGGTTACCGCACCAGTTCCCGCTCCACCTGCACAGCCAGCTAGAGGTGGAGGTAGGGTAGGTTGGGGTCGCCATCGAGGGGGAGGCCAGGCCAGATGTTGTGCTCTTCTGACTAGGACAGAGGCGGTTGCATTAGACTCAGCCATCATAGGTATTGTTCCGGTTTGTCATATAGATGCATCAGTATTATTAGATCCAGGCTCCACTTATTCCTATGCATCATCTTACTTTGCCCTATATCTGGGTATATCCTGTGATTCTTTGAGTTCTCCTATTTATATGTCCATGCCTGTGGGAGAGTCCACTATTGTTGACCCTGTGTATCAGTCGTGTTTAGTTGTTCTTGGTGGTTTTGAGACCAGAGTTGACCTATTATTGCTAAATATGGTAGATTTTGATGTTATTTTGGGCATGGACTGGTTGATTCCCTATCATTCCATTCTTGATTGTCACGCCAAGATGGTGACGTTGGCTATGCCGGGTTTACTGCGGTTGGAGTAGAAGGCTACTTTGGATTATGTTCCTAGTAGGGTTCCTTCCTTAAGGCCTAGTAGGGTTCCTTCCTTAAGGCACAACGAATGGTTGGGAAGGGATGTGATGCATATCTAACCTATGTGAGGGATGTCAGTGTTGATACTCTTACCGTTTAGTCAGTTCTGTTAGTAAGAGACTATCTACATGTATTTTCGGTGGATCTTCCAGGCATGTCGCCTGATAGGGACATCGATTTTGGTATTGAGTTATTGCCGGACACTCAACCAATTTCTATCCCACCATATCATATGGCCCCATCAGAATTGAAAGAGATAAATAAGTAATTGCAAGAGGTGCTTGATAAAGGCTTCATTCGACCTGGTGTGTCACCAAAGAAGAAGGATGGTTCTATGCGTATGTTTATTGATTATCGTCAATTGAACAAGGTTTCAGTGAAGAACAAGTATCCATTACCACGCATTGAAGACTTATTTGATCGGCTACAGGGTGCCAGGGTGTTCTCCAAAATTGATTTGTGGTCGGTTTATCATCAGTTAAAGATTAGGGATCCGGATATTCTGAAGACTGCCTTCAGGACTCGGTATGGTCATTACGAGTTCCTTGTGATGTCATTTTGGCTGACCAATGCCCCAGCAACATTCATGCACTTGATGAATAGTGTATTCCAACCCTATCTTGACTCATTAGTCATTGTGTACTCCCGGAGTCGGGAGGATCATGAGCAGCACCTGAGGATCATGCTCCAGACCTGGCGAAAAAAGAAGTTGTATGCAAAATTTTCAAAGTGTGAATTCTGGCATGATTATGTTGCATTTTTGGGTTATGTGGTGTCGAGTGAGGGGATCAAGGTAGATTCAAAGAAGATTGAAGCAGTGCAGATTTGGCCCAGACCGTCTTCAGCTACTAAGACCCGGAGTTTCCTTGGTTTGGCAGGGTATTACTGTCGTTTGTAGAGGGTTTCTCGTCTATTGCTGCACCTATGACCAGATTAACCTAGAAGGGTACTCCTTTCAGATGGACCGAGGAGTGTGAGGAGAGATTTCAAATGCTTAAAACTGCTTTGACTACAACCCTAGTGTTGGTGTTGCCTACGTATTCAGGGTCTTACAATATGTACTTTGATGCATCGCGTGTTGGCCTTGGCGCGGTGTTGATGCAAGACGGTAGGGTGATTGCCTATGCATCTAGACAACTAAAGGTATATGAGAAGAATTATCTTGTCCATGACCTTGATTTAGTAGCTATTCTTCATGCCTTGAAGATTTGGCGGCACTATTTGTACGATGTCCCTTGTGAGGTCTATACCGACCACCAGAGTCTACAACATTTATTCAAACAGAAGGACCTAAACTTGCGGCAACGGAGGTGGTTAAAGCTGCTTAAGGACTATGATATCACCATTCTGTATCATCCCGAGAAGGCTAATATGGTGGCCGATGCCTTGAGTTGAAAGGTGGAGAGCTTGGGAAGTTTAGCATATCTACCGGCAGCGGAGAGGCCATTAGCATTAGATGTTCAGGCCTTGGCCAACCAGTTTGTTAGATTGGATGTTTAGGAGTCGAGTCAATTTTTAGCTTGTGTGGTTTCTCGGTCTTCTCTATATGATCGTATCAGAGAGCGTCAGTATGAAGACCCTCATTTGCTTGTCCTCAAGGACACGGTTAGCATGGCGATGCCAAGGAGGTTACTATTGGGAATGATGGTGTGTTGCGAATGCAGGGCCGACTATGTTTGCCCAATGTGGATGGGTTGCGTGAGTTGATTCTTCAGGAGGCCCACAGTTCGTGGTACTCCATTCATTCGGGTGTCGCTAAGATGTATCAGGACTTGAGGCAGCACTATTGGTTGAGAAGAATGAAGAAAGACATAGTGGAGTATGTAGCTCGGTGCCTAAATTATCAGTAGGTGAAGTATGAACATCAACGGCTAGGTGGGTTGCTTCAGAGGCTTGAGATTCCCTAGTGGAAATGGGAGCGAGTTACCATGGATTTTGTTGTTGGGCTCCCGCGGACTTAGAAGAAGTTTGATGCAATATGGGTGATTGTGGATAAGTTGACCAAGTCGGCTCATTTCATTCCAGTGGTGACTACTTATTCTTCAGAGTAACTGGATTAGGTCTATATTCGCGGGATTGTACGACTTCATGGCGTGCCGGTATCCATCATCTCTTACCAGAGTATGCAGTTTACATCACGATTCTAGAGGGCCGTACATTGTGAGTTAGGCACACAGGTTGAGTTGAGTAAAACATTTCACCCTCAGATGGACAGATAGTTCAAGCGCACTATTCAGATATTGGAGGATATGCTTCGTGCATGTGTTATGGAGTTCAGGGGTTCTTGGGATCAGTTTTTGTCGCTTGTGGAGTTTGCTTACAACAATAGCTACCAATAGAGCATTCAGATGGCCCCATATGAGGCTTTGTATGGGAGGCGGTATCGGTCTCTGGTTGGTTTGAGCCGGGTGAGGCTAGGCTATTGGGTACAAACCTGGTTCAGGATGCTTTGGAAAAGGTTAAATTGATTCAATCCCAATCGAGATAGAAGAGTTAAGCGGATCGGAAGGTTCGGGAAGAATGGCAAGTTGAGCCCTAGGTACATGTGACCTTTTGAGATTCTTGAGAGAATTGGAGAGGTGGCCTACAGGCTGGTACTGCCACCTAGTCTAGCTGCAGTTCATCTGGTATTCCATATTTCTATGCTCCGGAAGTACCACAGTGATCCGTCTCATGTGTTGGATTTCAGCTCAGTCCAGTTGGACAAGCATTTGTCTTATGTTGAGGAGCCGATGGCCAATTTGGACAGGCAAGTCCAAAAGTTGAGATCGAATAGCATTACTTCAGTGAAGGTTCAGTGAAGGGGTCCACCAGTCGAGGAGGTGACTTGGGAGACCGAACATGATATGCATAGCCGTTATCCTCATCCTTTCACCACTTTAGGTATGTCTCTATACTCGTTTGAGTACGAACATTTGTTTTAAGAGGGGGAGGATGTAATGATTCGGCAGGTCGTTTTGAGTATTTTAGCCCCAATCTCCTATTTATTGCCTCCACTATGTTGTATTATGGCTATTTGACTTTTCGGGGGTGTTTGGTTTTGGTTCGGGTGAGTTTCGGAGTGAAATGGGACACATAGTCCCTAAGTTAGAGGCTTAAGTTGAGAGAGTTAACCGTAGTTTGACTTTTGAGTAGATGACCCTGGAATGGCGTTTTGACGGTTCCAATAGCTCCATATGGTGATTTTGGACTTAGGAGCGTGTCCAGATGTTGATTTGGAGGTCCGTAGGTCGTTTTGGCTTGAATTAGTGAAAGTTAGAAAGTTGAAGGTTTGGAAGGTTAAGAAGTTTGACCGGGAGTTGACTTTATTGATATCGAGGTCGGATTTCAATTCCGGAAGTTGGAATAGGTCCATCAAGTCATTTAAGAGCTGTGTGCATCAACATTAGTTTCAATAGGCTTGAATTGGGTTGAGATTCATAGAATCGATGTTATTTTATGTGATTTTTGGCCTCGAGTAGGCCCGTTATGTGTTTTGGAACTTGTTGCTATATTCGGACGGGGTCCCGGGGGCCTCGGGTGTGATTCAGATTGAATCTGGAACAATTTTGGACTTAGTCATTGTTGCTGAAACTCCAGCCTTTCTGGTGTCATCGCACCTGCGATGGGAATGGCTGCAAGTGAGGACTCGCTGGTGCGAGTTGGGAAGCGCAGAAGCTGAAAAGGGCAGCCCAGGTGTGGGCTCATAGGTGCAGACACCTGGGCGCAGGTGCGCTTCTGCAGTCGCGGACTTGTCTTCCACAAAAGCGGAATTTGGGAAGGACCTTGGGCAGGACTGCATGTGCGGTCGATTTCTCCGCAGAATCGGGCTCGTAGGTGCGAGCAAGATGTCCGCAGAAGCAGAACCTCAGGACCTTAGCTGGAACCGCACTTGCGATGGATTTTCCACAGGCGCAGCATCGCAGATGCGACCCTATGCCCGCAGATGCAGAATCACTGGGCAGAAAAGGGCTAAGTTCGAGGGTTTGATCTAATTTTCATTTTTGGACCTAGAGAGCTCGGTTTTTGGCGATTGTTCGAGATAGTTTCAAGAAATTCATCAGGGTAAGAGATTCTAACTCATTTTTGGCTATATTATACGAATTCATTGTTATTTTCATCATTTAATTAGTGATTTGAGTTGGAAAGTTGAGGAAAAATTGTGAAAACTTCTTAGGCTAAATTATGGGGATTTGAAAGGCGATTTGAAGTCGGATTTGAGTAATTCTTATATGGTTGGACTCGTTATCGAATGGGTTTTCAGATTGTGTAATTTTTGTCGGGTTCCGAGACACGGGATGTGGTTGACTTTTGAGTTGACTTTTTATTTCTCTTTAAAGATTGTAACTTTATTGTTCGGAATAGTTTCCTATAGTTTATATTTATGGTATGAGGTTGTTTTGGCTAGATTCAAGCCGTTCATAGTTGGATAATTGAGGGAAGAGCTTACTAGTGGATTGAGTTAACGTGTTTTGAGGTAAGTGTCTTGCCTAACTTTGTGTATGGGAACTACCCCTCAGGATTGGTGTTGCTTTTTGTTAATTGTGATATGTGGAATCCGTGACGCAAGGTGACGGGTGTGTACACGGGCTAAACATGGTAATTGACCGGTTCTAGCTATGTGGATTCGTTCATGCCTTTAATTGAGTTATCATATTATGTTACTTTCATCATCTTTAGTCTATCTTCACATGCTTTACTTGTCTTACCTCTTGTTATTCTCCTTTACATGCCTAGTTGAAATTATTGTTTCCTCTATTCCTTACTCATTTTTTATCTATTGCGTTCCTTACTTGAAAGTGTTAATTCTTGGAGTATCTTGTTGTTGAAATTGGTATAGAGTTATAAAGGTCGTGATTCACATTGAGGCAAAGTGTTAAGTTGTGAAATACTATTCTTGTTGAGTTATTCACTTTCGGTTGTTATTTTTAGACTCTTGTGCATATTATGGCCGAATCACGGGCTATTTATTGTGGAAACAACATTGTTGTTGACTTCTTTGGCAAGCTGTGATATTGGGCACTTAAGGTGCGATTTGTGATATTAATACGTTTGCGGTGGTATAAGGTTTTGGGGTTTAAACGCATGCAGTGAGATAAGGTGGGCTTGATACGCGTGTTTCTAGTAGGGGAACTACTTGAAGCCATGCGGTGTGATAAGGTGGGCTAAAACGCGGGAAGCTATTTTGGGGAAAATAATTTTTAAAACTAAATGCAAGGCTCCCGCGGTGATATAAGGAAAGATTGTGAAATGCTTTTTTGATTTGAGACTACGAGGCGATACCTCGATAATGATTCTTGTTGATACTTTTCTATTACTTCACTTGTGTTTTGTTACTTTGTTTCCGTGTCATATCATTCCTTGTTTTCTTCCGTGATGCATTATTTGCCTTTGTTTAGTGTAGCTATTCTCGGTGTATTTCTTTATTGTTTCATTTATATTGTTATCATTATTACACTGCTATATACTTATTAAATTTCTCATTTATTCTAGTAGGGCCTTGACCTTACCTCGTCACTACTTGTAATGACCCGGATGGTCGTTTCGAGCATTATAACCCCGTCTCCCCATTTACTTCTCAAATTGTGCTTTACGGTTCGCGGCGAGCTTGCTCGCCGTGGCTCAGACTTTTTAGGTTGAACAATGCGCTAGTGAGTATATAATATAAGTATATATATATATATATATATATATATATATATATATATATATATATATATATATATATATATATATATATATATATATATATATATATTATATATATATATATAATGGCCGTAAAGTGAAGCAGGTTAGGCCAAGTTTGGAGATCAGGTTTTCGGCGCATTATGCGATTGCAGACCAGTTCTGCGGTGCATTATGCAACCGCAGAACAGGTAAGCGGGCCGCATAATGACCGCAGACTGAAGCAGTGATGCCCAGTTCCGGAGGTCCTTTTTGCGACCCATTATGCGGCCGCATAAGCATTATGCGGTCGCATATGCGACCACAGTGTGTTTGGGGCTTCATTTTTCTGGTTTTATAAACCCGACCCCATTCTTATAAAACACTATTAGGGGTCATTTTGAAGGGTTTCATCTGATATATTAGAGAGAGGTGGGAGCATCTTAGAGGGAGAAAATGAAGACCTAGCCTTTTGTCCATCAATTCTTTTTCAAGGTTTGAAGATTTCACAAGGATCTTGCTAGGGCTTCAAAGAGGTAAGCATTTCTAACCCTAGTCTTCAATTTCGAGTTTGGGTAAAGATGGGTGATTGGGAGTATGATTCTTGGGTGTAAGAGTATTATTTATACATACACGTACCAATAAGGTTTGTGGAAAGGTTGTTGAGTTCAAATGGGTAAAGATTGGGTTGAAAATGGTAGAAATCTTTAAAGACTTTAATTGGAGATTTGAGGGTCGAGTTGATGTTGAAATTTGGTGAAATTTGTATGGTTGGACTCGTGGTTGGATGGGCGTTCATAGTTCGTAATTTTTGTCGGGTTCTGAGATGTGGGCCCCAAGGGCGAATTTTGAGTGCAATTTCGGATTTTGTTGGAAAATTAGCATTTTCATATGGAATTAATTCCTATAATTTTTTTTGAGTGAATCGAATTATTTGTAGCTAGATTCGAGGCATTTGGAGGTCGATTCGCGAGGCAAAGGCATTGCAGAATAAAGAATTAGACGGTTTGATGTAAGTAACAGTTCTAAATTTGGTCCTGAGGGTATGAAACCCTGGATAATATGTTATGTGATCGGTTTTGAGGTGACGCACATGCTAGGTGACGGGCGTGTGGGCGTGCACCATAGGAATTGTGACTTAGACAAATTCCATGGAACTGTGTAGTTAAATAATCTGTTGTTATCTGTACATTCTCCATGTAGTATAGAAATTGAACCACAATTCATGTTTAGATTATGTGTTGGTACTGTAGGGACCCACAGAGGTCGTGTACATGTTGAACTATCTGCTAAATTGTTGTTTTGTACTCAGTCACAATTTTCTTGATTCTTTTATCTCAGTTTATATTGTTCATTATTGATGCATCATATCATTGTTGTTTGGGCTGATTTCCATGATTATTGAGAGCCCGAGAGACTGGAGAGATTTATGACTGAGTGAGGTCGAGGGCATAATTGTGAGATAGTGCTACTATGGCACGTGAGTTGTCCGTGCGGATCCAGATATTATACTATATTACGTGAGTTGTCCGTGCAGCACGTGAGTTGTCCGTGCTGATCCAGATATTATACTATAGCACGTGAGTTGTCTGTGCAGCACGTGAGTTGTCCGTGCGGATCTAGATATTATACTATAGCACGTGAGTTGTACGTGCAGTATGTGAGTTGTCCATGCGGATCCAGATATTATACTAGCACATGAGTTGTCCATGCAACACATGAGTTATCCGTGCAGATTATAGCGCTTGGGCTGAAGGAGCCCCTCCGGAGTCTGTACACACCCCCAATGAGCGCAGGCACCTACTGAGTGCGAGTGCTGAGTGCTGAGTGCTAAGTGCTTAGTGAATGGAATGGCTGAGTGACTGTGGTCCTGAGAGGATGCATTTGATTTCATTCTTATTGCACTACAATTGTCGTATATCACTATGTTGGAAATTTCTGAAAGATATTATCTTATATTTCAGTTGAACTTGAAAGCATACCTTCCTTATTATGTTGGAAATTACTGTTTTGGCCTTAAATGTTGAACTTGAAAGCATGCCTACCTTATTATGTTGGAAATTACTGTAAATGGACTCAGCGGTGAAGTTCGTCACTACTTTCAGTTCTTTATTTAGTATTGTTACATGCTGAGTTGGTTGTACTCATACTATACCCTGCACCTCGTGTGCAGATCGAGGTGCTTCCGGATATAGCGACTGCTAGTTCTCGGAGCTTTATTTGTTGGAGGTTATCGAGGTAGTTGTTTGACATCCGCAGACCCTGACTCTCTTCCCTTTCAGTTTTGTACTGTTCTAAATTTTTAGATAGTGTTTTTAACATTCATACTTTGCTATCATATAGATGCTCATGCACTCAGTGACACCGGATTTTGAGAGTGTATTTATATTCTGTATTTGTGGAAATTTTCTCTTAAACTTAATTATTATGTTTTCAGTATTTAAAAGAGAGATGTGGATTATTGATGTTGTCGGCTTGCCTAGTATTGAGATAGGTGCCATCACGATAAGTGTGATTTTTGGGTCGTGACACTACTCTATCGAGATTAGGCTTGGCCCTTACTTGGTACCGTTGTGGTGTACTCATGCTAATCTTCTGCACATCGTTTTGTGCAGATATAGGTACCTCCTACCAGTCCAGGCACCAGTGAGACGAGCCAATTTCAGAGACTTCAAGGTATACTTGCCGGTGTCCGCAGTCCTCGGAGTCACCCTCTATATAGTCTATTTCATTTTCTTATCCTTTTATAGACACCGATGTATATGGATGTTCTGTAACATGTTATAAAGCTTGTGACTTGTATTCGCCGGATTTTTGGAAAGTTGTGTTCTGTTGAATTACGGAGTTCTTTATATGATAGTGGTTGGGCTATTTGAAGGTTCCTTAAAAATTCTCAGTTAATGTTGCATATATCATTAAGCTTACTTAGTCTTAGAGACTAGGTGCCATCACGACATTCTACAGAGGGAAATTTGGGTCGTGACATTCCGCAACTCAAGCAATCAATCAACCATGGCCTTGCCTTTTGAACAAGCCTCCAAACCAACCAAATCTATCAAATTATTGACCAAATGATTCAAATAAGAGTTAGAAACTACCCACAAATGAAAGAGGTTCAATTTAGACCATTTTTAAAAAAGTCAACCCCGGGCTCGCTTGGTCAAAACCAAAATTCAGACCAAAACTCGATTACCCATTCACCCTCGAGCCTAGTATTGTGATTTGTTTCCAAATCCGACCTCAATTCGAGGTCTAAATCTCAATTTAACAAAAATTCCCAATTCTACCCAAATCCCTAATTTCTACCATGGAAATCCTTAATTTGATGTTGGAATCTCATGAAATATAATGGGTAATTGAAAATAAATGGATTGAAGTCACTTACCAATGAATTTGGGGAGAAAAGTCTCTTGAATCGCCTCTAGGCTGTTTAGGGTTGAGAAATTGTGAGAAATGAGCTAAGTTCCGCTTTTCCCCTCTTTTACCAGCTGTAGACGTCGCAATTGCGAAGTCTTGTTCGCAATATCAAACATCGCAAATGCGAGAAAGGGGTCGCAAATGAGAACCCTACCTCAAAGCCATAGAAGTCGCAAATGCGATAAAATGTTTGCAAATGCGAAGACCCCGCCTTCGCAAATGCGACCAAAATTTTCGTAATTGCCAAGATACCTTATTGTTACTAGGCATCGCAAATGCGATCAAGTGATCGTAAATGCGATCCTAAGCTGTTCGCAATTGAGAACAATTTCCTCGCAAATGCAAGGTTATCCAATCTCAGGCCCTACTCGCAGTTGCAAACTATTGTTCACAATTGCGAGCCAGACCTCGCAAATGCGAGATCTGCAACAGAACACCAGCAACATAGTGCACCAGCTATCCTAACATTAGCCAAACTCATCCAAAACATGTCTGAAACTCACCCAAGCCCCTCGGGCACCAAACAAAACAGGCACACATGTGTATTTACATCATACGAACTTGCTAGCGCAATCAAATAACCAAAATAACACATAAATCTATGAATCTATTCTCAAAATGGATGAAATTTCAAAGTGAAACTCAAGAACACTAGAATCACATTTAAGCGTCCGAATCGTGTCAAATCAATTTCGAATTGAACCAAATTTTTCAAAAAAGTTTCAAATAGCAATATAAAACTATTCTAAGTTCCGACATAAAAATCCGAACCCGTTAGCTAAGACGTCAACTTACGATCAAACTTAGTAACTTTCAACTTTCAAAAAGGCTAGATATAACAAGTTAGGGACTTCCGAATTCAATTCCGGGCATACGCCTAAGTCCCAATTCATGATACGGACCCACCAAGATCGTCAAAACACTGATCCGGCTCCGTTTACACAAAATTTTGACCGTAGTCAACTCAAACCATTTTAAGGCAAAATTTCACATTTTCTTCAGTTTTTCACTTAAAGACTTTCTAGGATGAGACACGGACTGTGCACACAACTCAAGAAATGCTAAACGGAGCTAATCGAGGTCTCAGAACATGAAGATAGGGGTTAAATATCAAAATGACCTACCGTGTCATCACATTCTCCACCTCTATAACGAACGTTCGTCCTCGAACGGACATAGAAAAGTACCTGGATTGGTGAAAAGGTGTTGGTATCTATACCGCATATCGAACTCAGACTCCCATGTAGCTGCCTCGTTTGACTGACCTCTCCACTGTACTCTAACTGAAGGATAACTCTTAGACCTCAACTTCCGGACCTACTGGGTTAGAGTGGCCACCGATTCCTCCTCATAAGTCATATCCTTGTCCAATTGGACTGAGCTGAAATCTAATACATGGTACTGCTCACCGTGATACTTCTGGAGCATGGACACATAGAACACCAGATGGACTGCTGATAAGCTAGGTAGCAATGCAAGCTTGTAGGCCACCTCACCCACTCTCTCAAGAATCTCAAAAGGTTCGATATACCTAGGGCGCAACTTGCCCTTCTTTTCGAACCTCATCACACCCTTCATAGGTGAAACCCGGAGCAAAACCCTCTCTCTGACCATGAATGCAACATCACAAACTCTACGATCGAGATAACACTTCTGCCTAGACTGAGCTGTGCGAAGTCGATCCTGAATCATCTTGACCTTTTCCAAGGCATCATGAACCAAATCAGTACCCAACAACCGAGCCTCTCCCAGCTCAAACCAACCAACTGGAGAACAACACTGCCTCCCATATAGTGCCTCATAAGGAGCCATCTGAATATTCGATTGGAAGCTGTTGTTGTAGGCAAACTCTGCAAGCAGCAAGAACTGATCCCATGATCCCCCGAAATCCAAAAGGCAAGCGCAAAGCATATCC
The DNA here is from genome assembly GCF_000715075.1 of Nicotiana tabacum. Lineage (NCBI taxonomy): Eukaryota > Viridiplantae > Streptophyta > Magnoliopsida > Solanales > Solanaceae > Nicotiana > Nicotiana tabacum. The sequence continues at coordinate 135,759,183 of NC_134083.1, forward strand.
TCAATTATCTAAATGGTGTGCTTAGACTGTCCGTCCGTCTGGGGGTGAAATGATGTACTCAGCGCAACCTGTGTGCCTAACTCACGATGTATGACCCTCTAGAAGTGCGACGTGAACTGCGTGCCCCAATAAAAAATAATGCACATAGGCACACTGTGTAGACGAACAATTATGCAGATATATATCTCCGCCAACCGCTACGAAGAATAGGTAACTGCTACTGGAATGAAATGCACCGACTTGGTCAATCTATCCACATCACCCATACATCGTCAAATTTCTTCTGAATTCATTGGAGCCCAATAGCGAAATCCATGGTAATACGCTCCCACTTCCACTTAGGAATCTCAAGCCTCTGAAGGAAACCACCAGGCCTCTGATGCTCGTACTTTACTTACTAGCAATTCAATCACCGAGCTACATGTGTAACTATATCTTTCTTCATCCTTCTCTACCAATAGTGCTGCCTCAAATCCCGGTACATCTTGGCGGCACCTGGATAGATGGAATACCGCGAACTGTGGGTCTCCTCAAGAATCAACTTACGATGCCCATCCACATTGAACACACAAGTCCGACCCTACATCCGCAAAACCCCATCATCTCCAATGGTAACCTGCTTGGCATCACTTTGCTGCAACGTGTCCTTAAGGACAAGCAAATGGGGGTCATCATATTGACGCTCTCTAATGCGCTCATACAAAGAAGACCGAGAGAATGTGCAAGCTAGAACATGACTGGACTCGGAAACATCTAACCTTACGAACTGATTAGCCAAAGCCTGAACATCTGACGCTAGCTGTCTCTTACTAACTGTAATATATGTAAGGCTACCCATACTCATAGCCTTTCTATTAAAGGCATCGACCACCATATTAGCCTTCCCGGGATGATACAAAGTGGTGATATCATAGTCTTTCAATAGCTCTAACTACCTCTGTTGCCTCAAGTTGAGATCTCTTTACTTGAACAAATACTGTAGACTATGATGGTTTGTGAATACCTCACAAAACATGCCATAGAGGTAATGCCTCCAAATCTTCAATGCATGAATAATGGCCGCCAACTCTAAGTCATGAACAAGGTAATTCTTCTCATGAACCTTCGATTGTCGCGACACGTATGTAATCACCCTACCATCCTGCATCAATATTGCATCGAGCCCAATGCGCGATGCATCACAATTCACCGTATATGATCTGAACCAGTGGGTAATACCAACATCGGAGTTGTAGTCAAGGCAGTCTTGAGCTTCTGAAATCTCAATTTGCACTCATCCGACCAACTGAATGGGGAACCATTCTAGGTTAATCTAGCCAATGGGGCTGCGATGGATGAAAACCCCTCCACAAATCGATGATAACAACCCGCCAAACCTAGAAACTCCGAATCTCTCTAGCTGATATAGGTCTAGGCCAGTTTTGAACCACCTAAATCTTCCTGGGATCCATTTTTATGCTCTCGGCTAATACTTCGTTCCCCAAAATGGCAAACTAGTCCAACCAAAACTCACACTTCGATAACTTGGCATATAACTGACTATCTCTTAGAGTATGAAGTACAATCTGAAGATGTTGCTTATGATCCTCTCGACTGCGGGAGTAGATCAAGATATCATTAATGAATTCGATCATAAAAGAATCCGAATAGGGATTACATACCCGGTTCATCAAATCCATAAATGCTATTGGGGCATTTGTCAACCCAAATAACATTACTAGGAACTCATAATGCCCATACCGAGTCAGAAAAGCTGTCTTAGGGACATCCAATGCCCTAATCTTCAACTGATGGTAACCATACCTCAAATCAATCTTCGAAAACCCTTTGTCACCCTGAAGCTGATCAAATAAATCATCAATCCTCGACATTAGATACTTGTTCTTGATAGTGACTTTGTTTAACTGCCGATAGTCTCTGCACATCCTCGTCGATCCATTCTTCTTCTTCACGAACAACAGGGGCGCACCCCAAGGAAAGATTAGGTCTAATGAATGCCTTATCAAGAAAATTCTACAAATGTTCCTTTAATTCAGGTGGCGCCATACGGTATGGTGGAATAGAAATGGGCTGAGTGCCCGGATCCAAGTCATACAAAAATCAATATCTCTATCGTGTGGCATCCCCCGTAGATCTGCAGGAAACACCTCTAGAAACTCACGCGAAATAGGTATTGAATCCATCGAAGAAACCTCCACACTAAAATCATGAACATAGGCCAAATATGCTAGACATCATTCTCGACCGTATGTCGAGCCTTCACATAAGAAATAACTTTGCTAGATAAATGGCCTGGAGTCCCCCTCCACTCTAATTAGGGCAACCCCGGCATGGCTAAGGTCACCGTCTTGGCATGACAGTCCAATATCGCATGATAAGGAGAAAACCAATCCATACCCAAGATAACATCAAAGTCCAACATATCAAGAAGTAAAAGATATACGCTGGTATCAAGGCTCCCGATAGAAACAACACACGAGCGATAAAAATAATCTACAATAATAGAATCTCCCACAGGTATGGACACATATACATGAGCACTCAAAGAATCACGAGGCATAATCGGATATGAAGCAAAATAGGATGACACGTAGGAATAAGTAGTGCTCGGATCATATAGAATTGAAAAATCTCTATGGAAAACTGGAACAATACCTGTGATGACAGCGTTAGATTATTTGCCTCCGATCTAGTTGGGAATGCATAAAAAAGGGGCTAGGCCCCAACACTCTGACCTCTACCCCTCGAGTGACCCCTAGCTGGCTAGCCTCCACCTCTAATGGCCTGACCTCTACCTTTAATGACCTAACCCCCGCCTCTAGCTAGCTATACGGGCGGTAGAGAAACCAGTGCCAACATGATAGCACGATAACTCTGCTGAGGTCTGCTGCTCAACGATCTAGGGCATTGCCTCCTGATGTGACCTATGCCCCCACACTCAAAGCACTCTCTCGGCTGCTAAGGCTGCTGAAGCTGAGACTGACCTTGATAGCCCGGATAGCCACCGTAGTAACTTTGAAGCAGTGGTGTACTGATAGGAGTTGAAGGTGCACTGAATGCTGGCTTCTCAAGATGAGACCCATATGAACCACGACCACCCAAAGCACCGTAGGCTACCTGAAGAGCTGACTGAATCATCCTAAGAGGATGACCTCTACCAAAAGAACCCCTGCCTCCAGATGAGGCACCACTAAAACCACTGAAATGATGGGGCCTCTTTTCAGATGTCGACCCTCTATGCTGACCACTAACCATCTCGATCTATCTAGCAATCCCTACGGCTCTCGGGAAAGAAATATCATCCCCTGTCTCCTTGGCCATCTGATGCCTGATGTCGAAGGTAAGACCATCAATAAATCTCCTCACCCTCTCTCTATCTGTGGGAATCAACATAGCTGCATGACGGTCCAGGTTCACAAATATGGTCTCGTACTAGGTGACAATCATACCACCCTGCTGAAGGTGCTCGAACTACCTACGGTACTCCTCTCTCAGAGTGAAAGGAATAAAATTCTCCAGAAATAGCTATGAAAACTGATCCTAGGTAACTGAATGTGAACCAACTGGTCTGCTCCGCTCGAAATCCTGCCACCACTTCTTGGCTGAACCGGTCATCTAGAACACTGCAAAGTCAATCCCATTCGTCTCAACAATACCCATGTTGTGCAACACCTTATGGAAACGGTCCAAATAATATTTTGGGTCCTCATAGGGTGCACCGCCATAATGAACGGGAAAGAGCTTGGTGAACAACTGGCTAAACTACCCCAACTAGTTGGGCTATTGGAGTCTGATATAGGGGAGCCACCACCTTCGAACTGTGAATAGCGCGAGTCTGTGCTCTTCCCCCAGCCTGAGAGACGACTAGTGCCGCCAGAAATGCACTGGTTTGCGCCACACTCTCCATAAGGCCCACCAAGCGGACTAGAGCGTCCGGAAGCACTAGAGTGGCTATAAATCCCTCTGAGACCTGAGCTAGATGACGGGTGCAGTCTAAGCTGGGATCTCCTCCTCATGATCAATTGAGGCTCCACTGTGGGTGCTGCTGCTCGAGCTCTAGGCTGAGCTCAGCCTCTAGCTCGACCTCGGCCTCAGCCTCGGGTAGTAGCTTCCATAAGAAGCTCCAGCTCCTGTCCAGCTGCAGATGTCGTACATGTTCTCGCCATCTGCGAGAGAACAAGAATAGAATGGTTCAATTATCAATAATAGAATGAAATTGCAAGATAGAGAAAGAAAGAAGTGAAAAATTTCCTAAAACTCCATTGCCTCTGGACGATAAGTACAGACGTCTCCGTACCGATCTCCCAGACTCTATGTCACGCCCCCAACCTTGGGGAACACGATCGGCGCTCAACCGAGTGGACCTGGTCGAGGAAGCCTGTTAAACACTTTCTACCCGACGCACTTATGATCATGAGAAGGCATGTTTTCACTGATTAAACAGTAGAGAGATCATATATATATATATATACACATCACTAAGTCATTTCATATTGTAACATCATTGTTAAGTTTCAAAATATATACATCCTTATGGCTGCGTGGAACAAGAGTCCAAAACACAACATGATCTGTTGACCTTTCTAACACCCATATACAACCCACATGGTGTCTACGGAGCCTCTAAAGATACAAAAGAGAGTAAAGATGGTGCCGGCAACAAGGCCCCGGCTATACCTCAAAGAGTGACCACAATATAAACATAAGGTACAATACATGACCCCAGAATGTAATGGGGCTCACAGAGTCCGGTGAGAAGAGGATGCAGCACTATCTGTGATCAACACTGACTGCTATGGTACCACCTGCATCCATTTAAAGATGCAGCGCCCCCGACAAAGGGACGTTAATACTGTCGAATAGTACTAGTATGTAAAACTAAACAATATCTCAATAGAATGAATAATGATACAAGGGGGAACAATCAAGAATTCAATAAGAGCTTCAAATAATACTAAACCATCAAGTTAAGGATCAAATAAGTTTCAAGTCAATTTCCGTATTATTAGGTTGGGTGATCTTTAGTGCCGATATACCATAATTCACAACACCACCATATTCTTACACGGAGTCCGATCATGACCTGACCGGCTAGGTCATCTCATTTGAGACATCAACCATAACCATAAATTCAATAATTGTTTTCAGCACAGTCACCACCATGTGTGCGGCATGGCGCCCGATCACGACCCAATCGGCTAGATTGTCTCACCCAAGACATTACCTTTTTCAGTCAATTATCTCACATCATACTTCTTTCATATCCTTTCGATTCATTGGCACTAGTGATCACAATTATAAAGTCATTCTTAGCACGTGGCCGTATTTCATAGTTCCAGTTCCCTTTTCCACATTCAAATATCATTATCATTATCAACAACAATAAGGCTACCCATTCAAGACATTAAATTCACATATGAGCAATTTGGGAATCTTAGGCACATAGAGGCTCTTCATACAATTTGGCATATCAACCTTTATTTCGATCTTGACTTGAAGTCTTAACATTCCTAACAAATATTCCACATTTTTAACACATCCTCAAATGGCAAGATGACATGACGAAGCATTTAGAATAAATATTGAACATACATCCTTCAACACAAGCACATTAGGAATAGCCAATTCAATAATGATTAAGGACTTACACCAATTACATGAACACCGTGGGATTCAATTCTAAGAAGAAGGGGGTTTAGCCATCATACCTCAATTGAGCTTCCTTTAAACTCTAAAACATTTCGAAATTCTTAACACTTCGATCTATTTTAGAAATATAACAATTTGGACCAAAATTAGGAAGATGGTCATGATTCTGGCTCATTTGAGCATATTAACAAGAACTAGGTGTGCATTAAGATTTTTAAGGCCCTTTTGTGAAAGATTCCTTCATTCCTCAACCCATTCTCTACTATTTTTAACTCACAACCTTCCTACATTATTTGATAACACATGCATGCAAGATAACAACTCCCACACCCAAATATTGTCTTGCTACTTACCCCCATTTTAGTAGATTTTCGAAATTAAGAGCTAGGGCATAGATTCTTACCTTTAACATGAGAACTTTCTTGATAATCTTCAAGGATTGAGAAAGAATTGGTGGATAATAGGTTGAAGTTTAGTCCCCCACTCTAAGAACTCTCTCTCACTCTAAAAATATCAGAAATATGCTCAAAATGGGCTATGACATATGTTTTAACGAAAAAGGGTCTGGTTTAAAAACCCCAAAAATGAAGCCCTGAAACAGGATATGCGGTCCACATATCAGCCACACAAATTGGGTGCCAAAACTGGAAAGGAACTAATCGGGTTTGCGGTCACTATGCAGCCCGCAAACCTGTTCTGTGGTCGCATAACGCACCGCAGAACCTCCTTCTGCAAAACTTCAAGGTTGATTGTGTGACAAAAGTGCGGCCCACAAAATGGTTATGCCGTCGCATAATGGACCGCGAAAATGACATCAAAATGACCCGAAAAACTGCCTCACTCTGCGACCATTCTGCGGTCCGCAGAGTGGTTTTGCGGCTGCAGAACGGGCCGCAAAAATGCCTACTTCTGCCCAACATTTTCCTTCAACTCCCCAGGCACTGTTCAGTCCAAAAAGTACGGCATTAACCTCTACGCCTACCCCGGCATCACAGAACCCCAGTTTTTAGGAAAACTTTCACGGGGCCTTACACTCTACTAAGCTTACTAATGACTCGTGAGACCTAGGCAACCTAGGGCTGTGATACCAACTTGTCACGACCCAGAATTCCCACCCTCGGGTTCATAATGGCGTCTAACATTTCACTTTCTTGGTAAGCCAACGTTAGCTATATCTATTAACCATTTTTAGCAATTTCAAATTTAGTGACAACAATAAAACTAAATAGTCTGAAATAAGGTGATAAGCTAATAAACAATAAAATCCAAATACAATTCCAGATCTGGTGTCACGAATACATAAGCGTCTAGAGTACTACAGATAATGGTCTGAATAAAACATAATTGTCTGAATAAAAATTACAGCTAAAATGATGTTAGAAGGGGACTTTAGGGCTGCAGGCGTCGTACAACTATACCTCAAGTCTCCACTGATAGCTAGATCCGAGCAAACTACACTCAGCGCAGTTAGGACCAACTCTGGTATCTACACAAGAAGTGTAAAGTGTAGTATGGTTACAATCGACCACATGTACTCTGTAAGTGCCAAGCCTAACCTCGACAAGGTAGTGACAAGGCTAAGGCGAGTCACTTACTATAACCTGTACACAATAATAATAATAACAGAAAAGACAAGAATGTAAATAAAACAGTTAACACATAACAACGAACGCAAAACCCAACTACTAGAGAGACTAGAATAACAAGTCTTATAAGCTCATTTCAAATACCGAGGCAAATCCAACAATCACAAACAAATACAACTTATACAATCTGCTGTGGCGCGCAACCCGTCCCACCATATCATCATTTGTCAACATTATAATCCGTCATTATTTCAATATTCCAATTCATTACCTTTCAATTTATGTTGCGGTGTACAACCCGCTCCTCAACCAATCTCAATCAACAATAACAATTCAACAACCAAAATTTAAAGGAATTTCTACATCACGAGAGTAAATGTACGAAGCAATGAAGAATCACATAATAATCCAAGAATCTCTAACAATTCGAATGTCTCAACTTTACCAATTCATCGATATCTACCAATTAACAACTCATGCAAGTGAAATTACGTCATAGAAGACACCAAATTCTACAAAACTATTAGACAAGTAAGACATATGACAATTTAAATATGCAAGTAAAGCAAATAGAGACAAGTAGCAAATAAACATAGAATTATGAAAGGGATGGACAATTTAATACAAGGATAACTATATGACAAGTAACAATTATGGCATCTTAGTCAAATAAGCATGTACCAAAATATATTATGAAGTAATGAAAACATGGAAGCAAGTAACATAACGGCGTATATACACTCGTCACCTCGCATATACGCCGTTTCTTACATAATTTATGTAACATGTAGTTCAAGGGTCCCTAATTCTCTCAAATCAAGGTTAAACCTAACACTTACCTCACTCTGCAACTCAAGAAATCAATCAACCACGGCCTTGCCTTTTGAACAAGCCACCAAACCAACAAAATCTATCAAATTATTGACCAATTGATTCAAAATACGCTTTCGAAACTACCCACCAATGAAAGAGATTCAATTTAGATTATTTTTTAAAAAGTCAACAAAAGTCAACCCCGGGCTCGCTTGGTCAAAATCGAAATTCGGACCAAAACCCGATTACCCATTCACCCCGAGCCCAATTATATGATTTGTTTCGAAATCCGACCTTAATTCAAGGTCTAAATCTCAATTTAACAAAAATCCCCAATTCTACCAAAACCCCTAATTTCTACCATGGAAATCCTAAATTTGATGTTAGAATCTCATGTAATGTAATGGGGTAATTGAAAAGAAATGGATTGAAGTCACTTACTAATGAATTTGGGGAGAAACGTCTCTTGGCAAACCGCCTCTAGGGTGTTTAGGGTTTAGAAATTGTGAGAGATGAGCTAAGTACCACTTTTTCCCGCTTTTACCCAGCTGCAGATATCGCAATTGCGAAGTCTTGTTCGTAATTGCGAACATCGCAAATGTGAGAAACGGGTCGCAAATGCAAACACTTCCTCAGAGCCACAGAGGTCGCAAATGCGACACAATGTTCGCAAATGCGAAGATCCCACATTCGAAAATGCGACCAAAATCTTCACAATTGTGAAGATACCCTACTGTTTGTAGGCATCCAAATGTGACCAAGTGATTGCAAATGCTATCATGAGCTGTTCGCAATAGCGAACCATTTCCTCACAAATGCGAGGTTACCCAATCCCATGCCCTGCTCACAAATGCAAACTATTGTTCGTAAATACGAGGCTCGCAATCGCAAGCAAGACCTCGCAAATGCGAGATCTGCAGTAGAACACAAGCAACAGAGTGCACCAGCTATCCTAGCATTAGCCAAACTCATCCGAAACACTTCCGAAACTCACCCAAGCTCCTTGGGCTCCAAACCAAACATGCACATAAGTGTAATAACATCATATGAATTTGTTCACACAATCAAATCACCAAAATAACATCTAAATCTATGAATCGATCCTCAAAACAAATGAAATTTTAAAGTGAAACTCAAGAACACTAGAATCATATTTAAGCGTCTAAATCGTGTCAAATCAATTCCGAATTGAACCAAATTTTGCAGACAAGTTTCAAATAGAAATAAAGAACTATTCAGGTTCAGACATCAAAATCCGAACCCGTTAGCTAAGAAGTCAACTTACAGTCAAACTTAGTAACTTTCAACTTTAAAAAATGCTAGATTTTGGCAAAATGAGTCAAACAAGTTAGGGATTTCCAAATTCTATTCGCATATGCCCATGTCCCAAATCATGATACGAACCCACTAAAATCATCAAAATACCGATCCGGGTCCGTTTACACAGTATGTTGACTGTAGTCAATGCAAACTATTTTTGAGGCAAAAATTAACATTTTCTTTAGTTTTTCACATAAAGACTTTACGGAATGAGATACGGACTGCGCACGCAACTCAAAAAATGCTAAAATGGAGCTAGATGAGGTTTCAAAATACGAAGTTAGAGGTTTGATCTTAAAATGACCTATCGGCTCATCATATGTCTTTATTTAGAGAAATATATATTTTAGCTGATAAATCGTTCGATAACCTCTTGATAATTGCTAACCTGATACTTAACCGCCCGATATCTTATTAGTTGGTTACTTGATTAGTACATTTAAAAGTTATTAACCGATAAATCAAATCGTTAAGCGTAAATATCTGCCCAATCTGCCTAATAAGCAGCCCTACAATTAATTGTATCTTTTAGTGCGGAAAGAGCATGAAAAACAAAGCACATACTCCTTTTGTAACAAAGAGTATGAAACTATTTTTTAGCATATTTAAAAAAGAATGACCACTTTCTGAATTCGAAAAGGGAAAAGGTTAGATTTGTCCCTCTACTTTAGAAAATTATCCACATTTGTCCTTAATTCTACTATCGGTGCAAATATCTCCCTGCCATTAAAAAAAAGTAAATAAATTCGCCCCTAACCCTAATAGAGTTCCATATAAATCAAATCCTTGTGGATACGATATTATAATATACTATCTTTAACTAGCGAACACTGTTTAAATCTAATTCTTGCTACCTCATTCATGAAATTTCCTTTCCTTCTTCTAAGCAAAAAAAAAAGGATCTTTTTCAATGGGTATGGTTGAAATTCATTAAAAACATATAGATGAGTCAATATACAAAATTTAAGGAAGATTGGAGGTGATTTGGATTGATTTTGTATCAAAATTCGTTGTTAAATTCGAGCTCAAAAAATTCTTCTGTGACTCATGTATCAAACATGTATCTTACACACATATACATATGGATATACATGTGATACAAATTTGATATAAGTATGATACATATGCGATACACAGTGTGATGCGCATATCATTTTTTATGTTCATCTTCTACTTCGAATTTTCAATTCAAGCCACCTCAAAACTCCACCAAATCATCCCAAAACTGAGATTCAAGCTCCTTAAGATGTACCCAATCTATTCTAATAACACCGACTTAAAAGAAAGAAAAATAATTTTGGCTACAAATAGCTAATGGGTTAATATTGGTAGTATTTGATTAATATTAGTAATATTTTATGAATTGACCAATTTTTGTAATAAGCTACTTATAAATGGAGATAGCTGGTAGTTTCCATTTAAATTTGTATGACTAATTAAATGCCGATACTTTAAAATATTAGGCTCTGATACCAAGTTTGTCACGCCCTAAAATCGAGGAGCGCGACCGGCGCTCATTTGTAGATGACTCTGGAACTGAGTTTTGACGGTTCCAATAGCTCTGTATGGTGATCTTAGATTTAGGAACGTTTCTGGATGTTTATTTGGAGGTTTATAGGTCGTTTCGGCGTGAATTGACAAAAGTTAGAAAGTTGAAGGTTTGGAAGATTGGAAAGTTTAATCGGGAGTTGACTTTATTGATATGGGGGGCGGATTTCGATTCTGGAATTTGGAATAGGTCCGTCATTTCATTTATGACTTGTGTGCAAAATTTGAAGTCAATCAAAGTTTTTTTGGTATGAATCGACATTTGTTTTGAAATTCAAAAACTTCATAAGTTCATTAGGCTTGAATCGATGCGTGATTCTTGGTTTTTGTATTGTTTGATGTGATTTGATGCTTCGAGTGTGTTCGTATGATATTTTAGGACTTATTGGTATGTTTGGTTGATGTCCGGGGGGCCTTAGGTGTAATTCAGACCATGTTCGGCGCATTTCGGATCCTTGAGGACTGCTGAATCTGCTGCTACTAGTTTCCTTGTACGTGATCACGAGTGGGGATTCGTGATCACGAAGAGGTGTTTGGTGAGCTGGTGAAAGTGTTCTATGCGATTGCGAGAAGGGTCACGCGATCGCGATTTTTGGAGAGTTAGTGAATCACGAACGTGTGTCATTGGTCATGTCTGCGAAGAAGGAAGAGGAGGTTGCAGGTCCACGTGTTTTTGTTCATCGCGATCGCATGAATTGTTTCGCGATCGCTTAGCTTGAGGAGGCAGTGTGTCGCGTTTGCGCGTGGAGTTTCGCGTTCGTGGGGTGTTAAATTGGTAGCTTGAGAATTTGTGCTTCGCGATAGCAAAGAAGAATAACACCTGGGCAGAATTTAAATTTCAAAATGTGGGTTTCATCTCATTTTTCTTAATTTGTTCCTAGAGAGCTTAGTGTGAGGCAATGTTTCGAGAGTTTTTCAAGAAAATTGCTGGGGTAAGTGACTCTAACGCAGATTGGTCTATATTTCATGAATCTATTTCTATTTCGTGAAAACTTCCTAGACTAAATTTTGGGATTTTCAAAGGCGATCGCAAAGATCGTAACTTTATTATTTGAATTAGTTTCCTATAGTTTATATTTATGGAATGAAGCTATTTTGTCTAGATTCGAGTCGTTCGGAGTTGGAAAATCGAGGGAAAGGCCTACTAGTGGATTGCGTTAGCGTGTTTTGAGGTAAGTGTCATGCCTAACTTTGTGTGGAAGAATTACCCCTTAGGATTGGTGTTGTTTTTTGATAATTGTGATGTGTGGAAGCCGTGTATGAAAGGTGACGAGTGCATACACGAGCTAAATGTGGGAATTTACCAGTTTTAGCTATGTAGATTTCTTTCATGCCTTAATTGAGTTATCTTAATATGTTATATTCATCATCATTAGTCTATTTTCATATGTTCTATTTGTCTTATCTCTTACTTGATAATTGCTCTACATGTTTAGTTGAAGTTCTTGTTTCCTTTATTCTATATTCATTATTTAACCGTTGAACTCCTTACTTGAAGTTGTTATTCTTGGGATAGCTTGTTGTTGAAATTCTTATTGAGTTATAAAGGCCGTGATTCACATTGAGGCAAAGTGTTAAGTTGTGAAATACTATTCTTGTTGAGTTATTCACTACCGGTTATTATTGTTGATACTCTTGTGTACATTGTGGTCGAGCCATGGGCCATCTATTGTGAAAACACCGTTGTTGTTGGTTTCTTTGGCAAGTTGTGATATTGGGCACTTGAGGTGCGATTTGTGATACGTTGTAATGTTGATACGCATGCGGTGATATAGGGTTTTGGGGTTAAAACGCATGCGGTGAGATAAGGTGGGTTTGATACGTGTGACTAGAAGGGGGACTAATAGAAGCCATACGGTGTGTTAAGGTGGGCTAAAATGCGGAATGCTATTTCGGGAAAAATAATTTTCAAAACTAAATGCAAGGCTCCCACGGTGATATAAGGAATGATTGTGAATTGATTTGTGATTGAGACTACGAGGCGGTACCTCGGTAGTGACTCTTGTTGATACTATATATTTCTTCACTTGTGTTTCTATTCTTTTGTTCTGTGTCATAGTATCCCTTGTTTACTTTTATGAAGTATTATTTTCCTTAGTTCAGTGTAGCTATTCTCAGTGTATTCCTTTAATTGTCTGATTTCTATTGCTATCATTGTTTCATTATTATACACTTGTTCAGTTTCTTATTTATACCAGTAGGGCCTTGACCTGACCTCGTCACTTCTCTACCGAGATTAGGGTTGGAACATGCTAGGTACCATTGTGGTGTACTCATGCTACGCTTATGCACATCTTTTTGTGTAGATCCAGGTACCTCCTACCAGTCCATGCACTAGAGTGAGCTCAGTTTCGGAGACTTCAAGGTATACCTGCCGGCGTCTGCAGACCTCAGAATCCCCTTCTACCTAGATTATATTATTTATTTAACCTTTATTAGACACTGATGTATAGAGATATTCAGTATCACTTCATAGAGCTTGTGACTTGTATTTCGCTGGGTTTTGGGTAAATATATGTATGCTGAGTTGTGGAGATTTTCTATATATTGGTTGTTGAGTTTTGAGACTTTAATTATTATTTTAGTTATTTCTACATAAATGTTAGGCTTACATAGTCTTAGGGACTATGTGCCATCACGACATCCTACGGAGAGAAATTGAGGTCGTGACAATTTAAGTTGTATGATGTTGTAGTTGTATTTAATTCGGTAAAAGTAATGTACGGAAGTTGTAGATAATTTATAAATAAGTTGTATATTATATAATTAGTTGTATAAAATTTATTTTTAGTTTATATGTTATTGTAAATGTATCAAATTTGTACGGAATTTTATTTTTAATTTGTAGGCGACATAGAATGGGGAAAAAGGTGAGGAGAAAAAAGAAAAAGAGTATAACTGAATCCCCTAATTTAAGGCACTAATAGTGGATTGTATTTGGTGAGAGGCAACAGAGAATAAGGGAAGAGGAGGAGAGAAAAAAGAAAAATGGTATAATTGAACCCCTTAATTTAAGGTACTAATAATAGATTATATATAAATTGTAAGGTAAACACATTTAGGTCAAGTAAGATATAAATTTAGGACAATTTTGATAAATAAGTTTCAAATATTATATAGGAATGAAAATATTCGATTATGTACTTATATTTTGGGCTAAGACCCCAACTTATGATTTTCATCTACGATTCAATTAGGACACGAAGATAATCCTTTATTTATTTATTTATTTATTTTATAGTTAAAATCTCTATAAGTATATATAAGATTATTGGTAGTGATTGTTTTTGGTCAAGGGGAAAACACACACACACACACAATATATATATATATATATATATATATATATATATATATATATATATATATATATATATTAGTAATTAATACATATGTATTGGTTACTCAGGGGATATTGCAATCCCCCTAAGACAGATATGTTTTCTTCCAATTTATCAATATTACATGCCAAAAAATGTCTAGCTACTTCAGTTTCTAGGATGTCTGCCCAAAATGTTTCATTTGCAAACACCGGAGGAATTGGCAGCATGGTAGTTCTTCCCAAAAAAACTATTTTTGCTCCTTCCTTTGCCAATGCATCAGCCACCCTATTTTGCTCCATGTAGCTGTGTTTCCCTACTACTCTGGTCATCCTTTAAATCAACAACCTGCATTCACATATAATAGGATCATAAGTTATATTCATTGTGATTAGCATTCTAATTACCTCTTATGAGTCTGTGGCTACTTATAGTGATGTTAAACCATTTTGTTCTGCAATTTGGAGCCCCTTAAGAAAGGCAATTAGCTCTGCCATGATGTTGGTGGTGTATGGTATGTTTTCCAGATACCAAAGAACCCAATCTCTACCGAGTGTCCTAAATACCCCCCCCCCTCTTCCTAATTCCTCTTGTGCCTGGGTTCCCCTTAGCCTGACCATCCGTGTTAAGTTTTTAATGCCCCCTCATGGGAGGATCCCACCCTGGTAGGAAAAGTCTTCCTAATAGTTCCTCTGTCTGCTATTGTGTGGTACTCAGTTGATTTGGGAATGGTTTTCACAGTTGAGATGACATCATTTCTTTTATTGAATAGGTTATGGTTCCTAGTTAATCAAATGTGCCAAAACCAGAATGACAGTATGACTTCCCAGGAGATAATATTATTAAAGGGCAACTTTCTTAGCTTATTCCATGTGGTTGGCCAGAGCTGGGCTGTGAAAATTGAATTCATCTGTCGGCTTTCAATAGAATCTTCTGAAATCAGGTCATGCCAGAACTGAATGGCATTTGGGCATCCAATGAAGATGTGGTCACTACTCTCTGGTATGTTAGAGCAGAAACAACATACAGGATTGCAATTAATACTAATTATGTGCAGGAAGGCTCCAGTTGGTAGTCTATCCTAGGACAACAGCCATATGAATGTTTTAATCGTATTTGGAGCCTTTAACCTCCATATCCAGCTGAAGTTACCTCTTCCCCATTCATCAAAGGCTTATTGTTGTTGCTAAGGAAGGAGTAGGCTGGTTTGATGGTAAAGGAACCATTGTGTGTCAGTCCCCAAATTAGTTTATCTTCCTTGGCAGAATTTGCAGGGATAAAGGTAGATTTGATTAGATAAGTGATATCTTCATGGAGGTTCATGGAGATGGATGAAGTATCCCAGTTCCCAAAATTGTAGATAGTGTCCACTTTGGTAATAATTTCATTTTAGGTGAGGGAACCTCAATCATGTCCCTAATGGCTAAATAATTGGGAATCCAAACAACACTAAGGGAGCTCACCCTGTTAGCTTAGTGGACTGCCTATCTAATGTCCTTATTACATGTATCCCAACCTTTGAGGATACATTGCCAGATTAGGGATTTAGGCTTTCTAGGAGTATGGTTCAAGTTACAGTATTTGGAGATTAGGACTCTTACCCACAGGCTATAAATGTTGTGGAAAAACCTCCAAGCAAGGCCTGCATGGGAGGCTCTGTTCTTTCATTCAGCTTTATGTAAGCCCAGACCTCCATGGGCTTTCTGATTAGTGAGTTTTTCCCAATTGACCAGATGCATTTTCTTTTTATTTGGAGTAGTACCCCAGATAAACTTTTTTTGAATTCTATCTATTTGCTTGGTAGTTTTGGTGGGTAGCTTGATGTATTGCATGAGATGGCTGGGTATACTACTAAGAGAGGCTTTGGCCAGAATAATTCTTGAAGACATATTGAGGCAATTTGTTTTCCAGCCAGTCATAGTATCTATTATGAACTGGAAGTCACTATTGGAGGGTCTCTTGTGGAACATTTGGATGCCCAAGTACTTACCAAAGGAGGTTGTGGCTTGAATGGAAAGAGCACTTGTAAGGTTCTCCATGGTGTCATGCTTTATGTCAGATGAGAAACGCATCCTAGACTTAGTGAGATTGATTTTATGCCCAAGAGCTTCATTGAAAGACTATAGGATTGTGGAGATTGTATTGCAGTATTTGATGTTTGATTTTGCAAACAAGGTAAGGTCATCAGCAAAGAACTGGTGGGATATCATTGGGCCAAACCTACTAATACTGATGGGAAGCCATTTTTTTCCATACACAGCCCTGTCAATAAGTCTAGATAGTCTCTCCATGCATATGATGAACATGTATGGAGAGATGGGATCCCCTTGCCTAATTCCCCTTGAAGGTTTGAAAGTGATAGATTTGCCACCATTTACTAGAATAGTGATGGAGGAGGAGCAGATGCAGGATAGGATTAAATTAGTTAGTCCAGGTGGGAAGTTAAAAGTCTGAAGGGTGTCTCTAATGAAGGACCACTTCATCCTGTCAAAGGATTTTTCTAAGTCAATTTTGAGGATCATGTGGTCCTGACTCCCTCTCATCTTGACAAAATGAGTGATGTACTCTTGGACTATAATAGCATTGTCATATGCCATTCTGTTGGATAAGAAGTTGGCCTGGTTAGGGCCAATGATGTCAGGGAGGAGTGATTTAATTCTATTAACAATGATCTTTGTGATAGTCTTATAGATGGTATTACAAAGACCTATGGGTCTGAAGTTTTTGAGTATGGTAGCCTGATGGCACTTGGGGATGAGGCAGAGTAGGGTCTCATTCATGGCTTCATGCACGGAGTGGATGTAAAAGCATGACCTACATAAGTCAATCACTGATTTTCCCACAATGCTCTAATAGTTTGGTAAAAGAATGGGTGCATCTCATCAGGACCAGGAGCTTTAAAAGGCTTGAAGGAGAAGATGGCCAATTTGATCTCACTATCTTCTACGGGTATGTCCAGGTTGTCTTTTTGTCAGTTGGAGAGGATATGGGTCAGACCTTCATGGCTGTTTGAGTGGAGAAGGCCCTGGGTATGGGAAGAGGTATAAAGGTTCCTAAAGAAGTTCAGGGTGGAGTTTTTAATGTCCCCATGATCATAGAGCCAGTTCCCACTGTCATATTTAAGGGACATGATCATGCTCCTCCTTCTCCTATTGAGGGTGGAAGTGTGGAAGAACCCTCAGTTAGCCAGCTAACCCTTGATTTCAGTTTTCAGAAATCTTCCTCATTCCTGAGGATTGAGTCTAGTTCCCTAATCATGCTACTCTCTAGGTTCAAAAGAAAGTTACTAAATTGGTAGTTGGGTGATTTTTAGATTCAAGAAATTATGGCCAGATTTTTTTTTTTGGTGGAAGATATTGCCAAAGGTATGTCTGTTCAATTGGATGACTATGTTCTTGAAGGTATGAGTTGATTGGATTAAATCCGTCCACTCACACATATCCACAATTAATTCCAAATCTACAATATCATATGCAATTACCAATGCTCATATCATAAATTATGATTTGACTCATACACCAAATCATGCCATTATGTACTCAAACTCTAACCTAATCTTCATTTTTACCCAAAGATGCATAGCTAAAAAATATAAAAATGGAAAAAACTCAACCACAACCTATCATCGTGACCTCACTACCACTACCGCCAGACCACACACCGACATCATGGCTTGAGGTGGTACTATAGGGCCAATGCTTAGCCTACAATTTCACTACGGGGAACCAGCCGGTCACTCGTATCGTCCCAAACCCTGCGCACCTAGCGAGGGTAATAGTGGAGGCCCTAAAGAGGGCCTTAGCAGCCTTTGGCCCAAACCTCTGGCAAGCAATGACTCTCAACGGCAACATGCACCCCAATCTAGATCCCCCACTGATCAACAACTTCATCTCCCAAGCATTCTAGTTGATCCCATTCTTCCCAGACCCAATAGCGGAGGACCCGATGATGACTTTATTTTTTGCGACTAGGGATAAGTTTGGGTGCAATTCCATTAACCTAAATCGCAGCAACCCATTTTGGAATTTCCTCAATGAATACAAACTAGTTGACCTAGGATAGAAGGGTAGTAAATACACATGGACTAACAAAAGATATAAAAATAGGAGCAGTCTAATTTAGAAAGAATAGACAAATGTCTTGCTAATGACTGCTGAATATCTCAGTACCTTGAGGCATATTTAAACCATCTCCATAGGACCCACTATGATCACTGCCCTGTACAACTAATGCTAAAGGGGATCCTGTCAATATCAATAACAGGCCCTTTAGATTTAAATCTATGTGGACTAGCCACCCATGCTTTCCCAATATCATCACTGAGGCTTTCACCCCAAACTCATGACACCTGAGTTTGGGTGATTTCTCAGGTGAGGCACTTGAGTGTACATGGATTATGGTGAAGGTTTCACATTAGAGATCTCCGTTAGGGTAAAAGTAGGGGGTGCGTAGGTACTAGGGCAAGGGAAATTATTTGGGCTGGGGAATCCGATTGGGCATTGACCCCATTAGTTGATTTGTTTGAGAGTGGTGGCCCAAACCAACATCTCATATCATGTCTATGCCTGAATTTGTGGTATTGATGGGGGACTGTTTCATTTCAAGTTGGACGGGCCTAGTTGTTTTGTCCATTACTGTCTCTTCAGACTCCGACCCCGCTTTTCTTTTATTATTATAGTTGGGTTGGGCTAACGGGGTATGGGAAATGAGTTTGTGTTTGTTAATTGATGCATTAGGCCGATTGAGGTTATTTGCCTGGGTACTGTTCATTTTTGAATTGTATTGAAAATTTTGGGTTTCTAGAGACTTACCATAATTTGCATTAAATATTTTTACCTGTATCTTTTTTGGTTTTTGTTCATGATGGTGTGCACTCCCTGCTTCATTGCTTCTTGCCTGTGTTGGTTTGTGGTTTGGCTTCTTCCATCTTGGGAAAGTTACTTTCTTCCTTCCGTCCTTGTCTTATTTAGGATTATGCATTTATTAGCATTTAGGGACTTCATGTGATATTGTTGTTGCAACTTGTCTGAACTTGCAATTTTTAGAGGTGTGACCAATCCTACCACATATGATACACAAAGTTCCTTCTCCTTCATAGATCACTACTTGTTTATGATCTCTGATGATGATTGATGTTTCCACCGGGATTTCAAGTGGGACTTGGATACTGATGCGAGCATACCTCCCTCTCAGAGTGGAAGATGTGCATGAATCAATTTTTAGTAGTTTTCCAAGCTTTCTCTTAACTTTTTCCAGAATTTCTTTATCATAGAATTTTGTTGGTCATTGTGGCAGGCAGATCCAAATGGCCGTGGAAGATAGTGTAGCTTCTTGTGAAAAAAATTTTGGGTTCCATTTACTTACTTAGGAAGTTCCCAGAAATGAACCATGGGCCCAGATATTGTGCCTTAGCCATATTTTTCTCTAAACCAAACTTGATAACGAAGAAGTCTCATCGTAGGTCAATCAAGATTAATTGTTTGGATGGTTTCCAGAGGTCAATTAGTTTAGATCGGAGGTAATGGTGGGTCATCCCGCGACCAAAGACCTTTATAGTTACTGAAAAGCATCATGGATGGTATAGGCATTTCTTGTATTCCTTAGATAGGGCAATTGAGCCATCAATACATTTTTTTTTATCACCGTTGATGTTTGGGGAGGGTGCCCCTTCATGATATTCTATTTGGCTTAATACCTGTTTGTCTAGTAACATTTCCTTGTAGGAGTGTGTTGGTATTTCTTCCACGTCCATTTAGTTATTTTTATCAAGCGGCTCCGGTGAGATAATTGGTAGTGTAGTATTTGTGTCCATGTAGGTATTCTAGAGGGAGGGGAGACCTTCTCTCACTTGATATAGGCTTTAGACTATTGGTAGTGATTTGATGTTATTCGTAAGTACTCAAAGATTCCTAATTACTAATGAAAGTAAATTGACTTGTAAAATTTTATCAAGTATTAAAGAATGTGTTTTATGAATTATGTGACCATTTCAGGCAGAGCGTCACAGACGATAAAGGATGATCAGTTGAATATCTTTTATCAAACAATTTACTTAATATAGGTGAAATATTATTTTTATATGTATATATTAAATCTTGAACACCATTAGTATTATTCCTAACTTCCTCATCTAAAAGTTGAAATCGTAATCTAATGTGGGATAAACTTGTCACAACCCAATTACCACTATAGGTCGCGATGGCACCCAATGTCATCGTCCGGCAAACCAATGGTGAACTACCAACTTAATTATTTATTTTATTATTTATGAAATCATAAATCTTATTGGATAAGAAAATTAATGCATTAGAATTCGCAGATACATACAATTTAAATAACATAAAATAAAAGTGTTTCAATGCTAAGGAATACCATAAACAAATTCTAGAATATCCCCAAAACCCGATGTCATGAGTGCATGAGCATTTACTAAGGAATAAAATAATAATACAACATATGTCTGGACTGTGAATTAGTCAAGATAAAGTAAATAAATGTGATGGAGACTCTGTGGGCTGCGACACGTAGCATGGGACGCAGCTCACCATAAAGTCCCCTCAGCAGCTGCGCTTATCTCACAGAACATAAACACGATATTTTCTATCAATCGATTATCCTGCGAAATAATTCACGGAATGGAGATTCGATCTAACATGATCTCAATCAGCTTTCACTTATAGTCTTCAAGTAATTAAACTAACAAATAAATTCAAGTAATATAATTTATTGCATAGTAATATCACGATCCCAATTTTCCTCTGTAGGATGTCATGATGGCACCTAATCTTTAAGACTGAGTAAGCCTAACACTTACCGAATAAATGGCAAAAGTAAACAAACAACTATTAAATATGAAACAAAATTTTTTATACAAAGCCAACAATCCCAAAACCGGTAGTACAATTCATAAGATCTACTGAGTTCGTTAGAAAATCTCTAAGTACAACTGTTCCAAAATAGAAATAAACTGTACACAAATAACTTTCGAAGGTGATTCTGAGGCCTGCGAATGCGACGACATGTATACCTTGAAGTCTCCACGACAGTATCTGGTCCGCTATCTAACAATCCTCCATAAAAGAAATCACATAATGATAAAAGTGATAACAACTTCATATAAAGCATATAAGAGCAAACTCGAAAAGTAAAGAATGTGACATGTAACGACAACTTCAAATAAAGCATGTGATAATAGACATGGCGAATAAAAGATACAACATGTGCTAACAATTCTAAATGAATAAATGAAAGATGCCTGAGAGTCTAAACCAGTCAATTTCCACATATAAACCCGAGTACATACTCGTCACCTCGCGTACACGGCTTTCACATGACACAAATAGCACAAACAACTCGAATTCTAAGGGGTAGTTCCCCCACACACAGTTAGACAAGATACTTACTCAAGAAGGTAAACTAATACTCTAAAATAACCTTCTCATGTGAAACAATCTCCGGACAGCTCAAAACTAGCCAAAATAACTTAATATCATAAATAAAAACTATAGAACACAATTCTGGATAGTAAAGCTTCGATCTTTAATGAAAACTAAAAGTCAACCCAAAAGGTCAACCCCGGGCCCTCACCTCGAAACCCGATAAAACTTATAAAATCCGAGCACCCATTCAATTACGAATCCAACCATACTAATTTCATCCAATTCTGACTCCGAACCGATGTTCAAAACCCAATTATTCTTTTTAGAAAAGATTTTGATAAAACCCCTCAATTCTCCAATCAAAACATGGATTAATTCATAAATGAACTACTGGAATCATGTTAAAATACATAATTAAGATTAGATATTGACCCCCATGAAAATACGAGAAGAACGCCGCAAAATTCACCTCAATCGGAGCTCTGGAACTCAAAATATGCTCAAAATACCAAAAGAACGCAATATGATTTTTTTTATACACATGCATTTCCGCTTTTGCACCAAAAGGCCGCACCTGTTCATTTCCAGCTGTCATTTCCGCTTTCGCGGACCATGTTTTGCACCTGCGGGGTCGCATATGCGTACCCAACTTCGCATCTGTGAAGCACCAATACCAACTCTCTTCTCTGACACTAAAAGAAGCATAACTTCCTCATTTGCTTAATGTGGTAGCAGTTATGCTTGAAGAAACGACGTCGAAACATCAAAAAGGAGCGTAACACAACCCAAACCTATACGAAACTCACCCGAGCCCCTCGGGAGCCCATCTGAATATACCAATAAGTCCCAAAATATAATGCGGACCTGATCGAGGCCTCAAATCACATCAAACAATATCAAAACTACGAATCGCACCTCAAATCGAACTTAATGAACTTATGAACTCACGCTGAATCATATCAAATCAACTCGGAATGACGTGAAATTTTGCATGCAAGTCCCAAATGATACAACGGATCTATACCAACTACCGGAATCGAAATCCAAACAAGATATAAATAAAATTAACTCCCGATCAAACCTTTCAACCTTCCAAATCTTTGACTTTCCAACTTTCGCCAAAATGCATAAAATCAACCTACGGACCGCCAAATCCAATTTCGGACAAATGCCTAACTCCAAAATCACCACACGAAGCTATTGGAATCATCAAAACACTATTCTGAAGTCATCTACACAAAAGTTAAACTCCGGTCAACCTTGCCACTTGAGCTTCTAAAACAAGAATCATTCTTCCAAATCAATCCCGAATCATCCAAAAACTGAACCTGGCCACACATGAAAGTCATGATATACAATATGAAACTGTTTGAGACCTTAAGCCACCAAAAATAATGCAAATTCTCAAAACGGCCGGTCGGGTCGTTACAGATAAAGTCATAGGTCTACCCGGACATAAACATGAATCTAACTATGTACGGACTCTCGTCACCTATGTATGTAGCCCCTACCACAAGTAGAGCATATCAAGTACATCACCTAGGGGGTACTTTTTCCCTCACAAGGTTAGCCAGGAGACTTACCTCGCTCTGAAATTCTATAACCGATTCCAACGCCCCTCTAACACCTCAAACCAATGCCATCGATCCGAAATTAGTCAAACAATGTGCAAATCAATAAAAATATACTCAAATGTTTATAATTTAACAATTTATAACAATCCTCAACTCCGCTCGAAAAGTCAACTAAATCAAACCTCAAGCCCACGTACCAGGATTCCAAATATTTTCGAAGATAAACATTACCCATAACTCCACGAAAATATATAATTTATTCCCAATTCCATGTCCAATTTCATGGTCAAACAACAAAAATACCAATTCTAGGTCTTCTACCAAAAATCTCACATTTTCCACTTAAATTCTTGAATTTACAAGCCTATATTCGTGTTTTTAACTCACAACGTGTTGAAATCACTTACCTCATAATTGATGATGAAAATGGCGCTCCAAATTCTGCTCACATGGAAGAAATGAAGAGAAAATGAGCCAACCCCCCGATTTAAAACAACATTGCCTAGCCCGACCTTCTTCACGAACGTGGCAAGTCCCTCACGTTCGGGAAGCACTACCAGCTTCTGCTCCCCAATTTCTCTACAGGAACACAAGATAGGACCCGTGAATGCAAAGCTTTACCAGCCTGCCCATTGCGAACAGGGCTGCACATTCGCGAACGCGAAGACCAAATCCCCCACCAGGCCAGCTTTTCCATCTCGAACGCGATTGCGGTACGCAAACACGAAGCCTTGCCGTCCAAACCTTCGCGAACGTAAGACAATAGTCGCGAATGTGAAGCACTAAATCCCAACAACCAAAAACCTTCTTCGCGAACGCGTGAGACCATTTGCGTTCACCAAGAACAAAACCAGACATCAGCACCAGTAGTTGCAAAATATGGAAAAATGATCTGAAACTACTCCGAATCACACCCGAGGCCCCTAGGACCCCGTCCGATCACACCAAAAAGTCCCAATACCTTATCCAAACTTATCCAAAGGCTCGAAGCACCACGAAGAACATAAAAATCACGAGTTGACGACCAAAATTCTTCTTTCAACTTTGAAATATTCAAACTTTGACGAACGCGTCCGAATCATATCTAAACATTACAGAATTATGCAAAATTTGCCGTACAAGTCATGAAGTACGATACAAACCTATTCCAAGGCGCAGAATTCCAAACAGACTTCGATAACGCTAAAGTCCACTTCATATCAAACTTCAGAATTTCTAAAACCTTCAAAAGGCCAACTTTCAGCAATAAGCGCCGGAATTTTTTCGGGTCTCCGATAGTGAACTCGAACATACACCCAAGTTCGAAATCATCATACGAACCTGAAAAAACTTTCAAATCCTGATTCCGGGGTCGTTTACTCAAAAGTCAAACCTTGGTCAACTCTTCCAACTTAAAGCTTCTAAATTGAGAATTTTCCTTCCGAATCAATTCCGAACTTCCCGAAATTCAATTCTGACCACATATACAAGTCATAAAATATGAAGTGAAGCTACTCAGGGCCTCAAACTCTGAATGACATGCTAGAGCTCTAAAAACTGATCGGTTCGTTACATTCTCCGCTACTTAAACTTACGTTCATCCTCGAACGTACCAAGAACTGCTTCAAAATTGCCCAGAACCATTGTTCAACACCTCGTGCACATACTCGTGATACTGAAATCAATGAAAGAGACCCATAAAAGCTCATGATCACATGCCAAATCAATAGTGGCATCTTCTCTTTCATATACCTTACATAAATTTGATCGCACTGATCTTAGGTCCAATAACCTCGTCTCACCCAATACAAGCTGCTCGAGCAATAAGCCACCTCAAACACCGTCTAAAATTTCATATGATGCCATCAATGCGCCAACAAGCTACAACTCAAATATGACCCATAAGGAAGAACGAACTTTGGAAAAGAACTATACAG
This sequence comes from Nicotiana tabacum, assembly GCF_000715075.1. Lineage (NCBI taxonomy): Eukaryota > Viridiplantae > Streptophyta > Magnoliopsida > Solanales > Solanaceae > Nicotiana > Nicotiana tabacum. The sequence goes on from NC_134083.1 coordinate 135,784,288, forward strand.
TCCGCGTAACGAATGAAACATCCAAACATATGCTATGAACCTATCCTAGAGATGAGAAACAAGACACACAAAATAAGTATAAGGAACCGTAGTCAACATCTCATTGTTGCGGCATGCAACCCGATCCACACATGATAATGTTGCGGCGTGGAACCCGATCCAAAAATCATACATGTGGCGGTGTGCCACCCGATCCACACATAACAACCTATAAGGAAATGCCTACCAAGCAAGAATGCTCATACACACGAAATGCTCGAATATCGATCACAAGTACGCCAAGTGCATAAACACAACCCTAGGGAGACAGATAGTGCCATGTGCTACAAAATGCAAAGCACGACTAAGGTACCATAACGACCTGCATCTCGAGATCCATCTTACTCATATAACACCATAGGCTACCCGGGATAACAACACAAGTGTGAATAATCAAGTTGTTTCACAACTCACATGACATAATAGAGTATTACATAGAATGGTTGACGGCATGAATAACATCCAACGCCCGAAGATTGCTCCATAAGTAATGATATGGTGAAAGAACACATGTAACCTGATATAGAGCATGCATCAAAATTAGATCTACCAACGGACCTCAACCTAATTCCGATCATCCCATACTGGGCCAAAAACCTTTTAAGGATCCCCAATGACCATATTTATGACACGCATGAGAATCTATCCGATCCAAAACAAACTCCCACAGTCCACAACCAAAGGAGTACAATGCCTCTCAAGCATAAACTCTCCCATTGGCGACAGTACCAGAATCTCCATACCTGATTTCAACCTCTAATAACCAAATGACTAACACGTCACACTTATACGATCTTCCCGTGGGATATAGTCCCACATCATTCCGCACCAGGTAGCAAAATCTGAACATCAATGGCCATCGACCATGTTATTTCTATGGTACTAGTCAAGCATCTGCATTTCAATACCTAGCAATTCTACCACAAAACAGACCATCCCCAGGCTTCCCAAAAATAGTGCCAGCATACCCCAAACATCTGAAATCCTCCCTGCTCCTCCGATCTCGTGATATTCTTATCAACACCGAACCACAACCTTGATCCTTAACTTCCAATTTCTATACCGCTCACTGCACCTATCATGCCGCGACGCGAAAGTATAAGAATTTAATCACAACCGCTTTAACCACCAATAGAATAAACACTTTATAGGCTAGAACCTCTTTCATTCAAATCATTTTAGAAGAACAATTGCAATACGCAACTGAATTCCCATAACCGCAGAAAATGCAAACTTCAATTCGAAGTCTAAACTACCATAACTCTTCTGGCATCCATCTACATATAATAAGACCATCAGAATCAAAAAACTCCAAATCAATCAAATTACGGTGGCTGTCAAGCCCGCACGTACAACCACGAATCACCTGTATATCTTAACACACTGAAGGAACTGATCATTTTCACAACTATGCTGATTTAGACCATTACTAACTAACTCAACTTCTTCCAATTTACTCTTGACTTGCCTTTGGAATAATAGTTCTATTCAAACACATAATAGACCTCAAAAAACACTCATCCCGAGTGACCCAAATCACAAAACCACATCATCTCAATACCCATAAGCCATATCATACCCTCTTCATGCACTCAATAGTATCTCCAACTGATACACCCGTTTTGGAGACCTCCTATGAATCTGAAGTTGTTCCTCTAACACTGTATCGTAGACCCGATGATAACATAGAAATTCCCTAAGTATTCTTCACACTTTGCTGCAAAACCCTGTCCTCAGCCACATAACGAACCCAAAATCCTTAGACACCGCACTTTAATTTTTGAACCCACTAGAACTATTGTTAAGAGTCGCCTACTCTAACCTAGTCGCGAATATAACCAAACTCTAGTGCACTACTAGTACATAAACACTCCCAACGAAGTAACCAGATGAATTCTTTTCCTTGTACATCCCATCCACAAGAAGCATACACTCTAAGTCATCCCTAAAATTTGCACATGAATCGATAAGGCAAAATGTAGCACACATTCCACAAGTCCTTTTCCCGAATTACCCTTGATGCTTTTCTTTTCTTAGTCATAACTAATCCACCAATATACTGATAACCAGAAACTGTACAGGCACAAAACCACGTGACCCAATCGTAGACGGTGGGCTCCCACACTTAGCTTTAAGCTACAATCACATAAATCCAGAACCCACAACAACTCATCCTTCTCAATTACCATAATCTCGCACCGTTAACCTGTAAAATTTCTCGAAATCTCTTGTCAAACTTTTCGTAAAACATTCCAAATTATCAGCCACGATTGCATATTCGACCTCCCGACAGTTTTATCATCTTCTTCAAGAGATCCAAGATCGCATCGCAGTGCATGCCTGAGTCCAGAACCAAAATATGGTTATTTTTTGAACTCAAAGAACCAAAATATGTAGGGAGAAAAAACTGGTAACCATAATAAGTATAGCGCGATAAATAACCGCGCTATACTTGAACTTAAATAAGTGCGATATAGTATAGCGCACTAAATAAGCGCGTTATACTCCCAAAACCAGAAGCTTCGATGTATAACGCATCTTTGTAATGCGCTATGTCCCTTTCACATCCCTCTTTCTTCTTTCTGGGAAACGCTGATAAAAGGCATTTAATGTACTAAATGAAAAGCAGAGTATTGGGTGGTGCAATGGTTAAAGGCTAGATGTGAAATTGGTTTTGGCCTTGAGGTCCAAGGTTCGATTCCTTCCACTAACAATATTTTGTTTTCCTATTTCTTTTCATTATTTGGTTCAAGTATTTATAATTACTTTTCAATGTAATTAAAATAATTTCATATTTATTAGAAAATTATGATTTTTGAATTCATTTAAAGTAAAATAAAATCTACCGATATTTTTAATAGTTGTTATTTTGTATTAGAATATCTATAATTCTAATTTGAAAATAAAAATAGAAAAGAAAATTTGTTTTACTTATAATTCAAAATAAGAACTATTAAAAATATCAATAAATATTAACGAAATAATAAAAGGCTTCTCTTTTTCTTTTTTTACTTTAAATGAATTCAAAAATCATAATTTTTTAATAAATATTAAATTATTTTAATTACATTGAAAAGTAATTATAAATACTTGAACCAAATAATGAAAAGAAATGAAAAATGAAAAGAAATAGGAAAATAAAATATTATTGGTGGAAGGAATCGAACCTTGGACCTCAAGGCCAAAACCCACTTAATATCAAAGCCTTTAACCATTGCACCACCCAACACTCTGCTTCTCGTTTAGTACATTAAATTCCTTTTATCAACGTTTCCCAGAAAGAAGAAAGAGGGACGTGAAAGGGACATAGCGCATTACAAAGATGCGTTATACATCGAAGCTTCTGGTTTTGGGAGTATAGCATGCTTATATAGTGCGCTATACTATATCGCGCTTATTTAAGTTCAAGTATATCGCGGTTATTTACCGCGCTATACCTTAACGGCCAAACATGTCGTTAAGGTATAGCGCGGTAAATAACTGCGCTATACATATTATGGTTACCAGTTTTTGTTTCCCACATATTTTGGTTCTTTGAGTCCAAAAGAACCATATTTTGGTTCTGGACTCTGCATGCCTCCCGCTGGGTCGAAAGTAGAACTCTTTGTAGGCACTTCAGAAAAAATCACGCGACCGCTAGCCTTCCCATAGGAGATAGCCCACATGTGTAATCCCATATCGACATCTTCCAACGATATTACCCTGGTTATAACTACCACGAAATCTGTAAACCCTCCTGAGCCCATACTCATCTACCAGCTGTTAGAGTCTGATCGTTCCCCATCAGTATCATCTGAAGGTCCAATAATATGTTCTTACTCGAAGTCATGTTGCATCCCAAAGCGATAATCAAGCTTTCACACCCCTCTTCATTCCAAGCAAATTCTTTTCTGTCATATTCAACCTTCCTCAGTACAGTATCCACCATCCCAAATGAGATTTATAGACTTAGTCATTGTCCACCATGATCCCCAAATCGCTCTAAACTTCCTAATCATGCAGCTATCCTACCATCAAATCCATACGCTACCTTGTCACTCCAACTTCGGTTAAACCGTCTCCTTAAGCAACTTCTCAGCCTCTGTTGTTCATACTTGACTTGCTAGCAATTCAACCACCACGATATACCTCCCACCATGTCCTTCCTCCTCTTTCGCTGCCAAAATACTTTCTCAAATCATAATCCATCTTCGCAGCACCCGAACGAATATAATTACCACCAACTCTAAGCCTCTATAAAGATCATCCCCCTTGAGCCATCAAATCTAGAAGCACCGATCCGACCCCAAAATCGCCACACATCGCCATCTTTAATAACCGCCTCTTAGGTACCATTCCACAACACCCTGCCCCGAAGGCAATTCAAAGGACATTATAACACCGACGGACATTAATGGGTTCCAACAAGGACGACGACACCACACCACAATGAAAATTCCACCACGTTCGAAAATATCAAGTTTCGCTACTCCGTCAACTAAAGTTTGAACATCCATAGTCCAATTGCCTTTCCTATGCTAGAATTAAATACGGAACCCCTAAACTATGAATCGAGTAATCCTCTTTTTGAGTCATTGACTTCCGCGACACATAAATAAGCACCCTACCATTCACACCAACACTGCGTGATAACAATGCATGAACCTCATAATACGCTATGCATAGCCTCAAAATCGTAGGAAACACTAGCACTAGCTGAAACGACAGAGAACCCTTCCACAAGGCGAGGATAATAGCCCGCTCAAATACACAAGGAAAAATATCCTACACCACATTTGCAGTACCACTACAACTCCTTGATGCCCAAGTGATAACAAGTGCTCAATATCGTATAATAATGTGTAGGAAGGAAATGAAGGCACAAGCTTCAATGGAATCAAATCACACGATGAGGAATCAAGAAGGGAAGTTCTCCTAACAGCCTCGTAGCCTCTCGAAGATAAATAAAGACGTCTCTGTATCGATCCGCAAGATTCTACTAGACTCGCTCATGACTCATGACACCCAAGTGAACCAAGAACTCTGATACCAAACTGTCACGACCCAAATTCCTACTATAGGTCGCGATGGTGCCCAATGTCATTGTCAGGCAAGCCAACGGTGAACTACCAACTTAATTATTCATTTTATTATTTTTCAAATCATGAATCTTATTAGATAAGGAAATTAATGCATTAGAATTCATAGATAGATACAATTTAAATAAAACACAAAATAAAAGTGCGTCAATGCTAAGAAAAACCATAAATAAATTCTAGAATATCCCAAAAATCCGGTGTCATGAGTGCATGAGCATTTACTAAGGAGTATAATAATAATACAACATATGTCTAGAATATAAATTAGACAGGATAAAGTAAATAAATGTGATGGAGACTCTATGGTCTGTGACACCTGTCATGAGATGCAGCTCACCATAAAGTCCCCTCAGCAGTTGTGCCTACACGCCAAGATGACAACCAAATGAACCTGTCAGATCCTGCACATTTAGTGCAGAAGTGTAGTGTAAGTACGTAAATCAACGCATACCTAGTAAGTATCTAGCCTAACCCTGAATAGGTAATGACTGGTCCAAAAAATAAGATGCAGAAATCATAAGCTCGCATGAAATATAACAGGATCAATAGAATAAGGAACAATAGGTAACAAATAGAATATCTGATCTCAGGTCATAAAGAGAATATCACGTAATTTCCAAGTTCAAACAAAAGGGTTATCTCATGGGTATTTGGACTCCTAGCGATTTTACGCACGAATTATACCGAGGTCGTTCGGCTCGATCCATATAGTCATGTAGATACACTGTCGAGGTCGTACGACCCGATCCATGGATGCATCTCATATATATAATATATTGTCAAGGCATTCGGCCCGATCCCCAGGAAGAGAAGAAAGTTATCGACTTACGACTCGCGTATTTACTATACAGGGGTCAGAGACGTAATGTAAACATGCTATTTACCATCAATCAATTATCTTGCCAAATAACTCACGGAATGGAGATTCGATCTAACATGATCTCTATCAGCTTTCACTTATAGTCTTCAAGTAATTAGACTAACAATTAAATTCAAGTAATACAATTTATTGCATGGTAAAGTCCTAGGTCTACCCGGACATAAATATGAATCTAAATACGTACGGACTCTCGTCACCTCATGCGTATGTAGCTCCCACCACAAGTAGCACATATCAAGAACATCACCTTTCGGGTAGTTTCCCCCTCACAAGGTTAGACAGGAGCCTTACCTCGCTCCAAAGTTCCATAATTGGCTCCAATTCCCCTCTAACACCTCAAAACAATGCCCATAGATCCAAAACTAGTCAAATAATGTGCAAATCAATCAAAATATACTCAAATGCTTATAATTTAACATTTATAACAATCCCTGACTCCGCTCAAAAGTCAATAAAGTCAACCATCAAGCCCACGTACCCGGATTCCGAAAATATTTGGAGATAAACATTACCCATAATGCCACGAACTCAAATATATAATTTATTCTCAATCCCATGTCCAGTTTTATGGTCAAACTCCAAAAATATCAATTCTAGTTCTTCTACCAAAATCCCACAATATTCACTTAAATTCTTCAATTTACAAGCCTATATTCATGTTTTTAAATCACAACGCGTTGAAATCACTTACCTCATAATTGATGATAAAAATGGCGTTCCAAAATCGATCCAAAGTCGGCTCCCATGGAAGAAATGAAGCAAAAATGAGCCAAACGCCTGATTTAAAACAATACTGCCCTGGCCGACCTTCTTCGCGAACGCGGAAAGTTCCTCGCATTCGTGAAGCACTACCAGCTTCTGCTCCCCAATTCCCCTACGCGAATGGGAGACAGGTCCTGTGAACGCGAAGCTTTACCAGCCTGCCCATCGCGAACGTGGCTGCACATTCACGAACGTGAAGACCAAATCCCTCACCAGGCCAGCTTCTTCACCACGAACGCGAAGCCTTGCCATCCAGACCTTCGCGAATGCGAGACAATAGTCGCGAATGCGATGCACAAAATCCCAGAAGCCAAAATCCTTCTTCGCGAACGCATGAGACCATTCGCGTTCGTGAAGAACAAAATAAGACACCTGCACCAGCACCAACAGTTGCAAAATAAGGAAAAATAATCCGAAACAACTCCGAATAACATGCGATGCCCCCTAGATCCTATCCAATCACACCAATAAGTCCCAATACCTTATCCAAAGGCTTGAAACGTCATGAATAACATAAAAATCATGAATCGATGACCAAAATTCTTCTTTGAACTTTCAAACATTCAAACTTCAACGAACGCACCCAAACTTTCAAACTTAAACATTCCGGCATGACGCCAAACTTTAAGTACAAGTCATGAATTACAATACGATTCTATTCCAAGGAGCAAAATTCCAAACGGACGACGATAACGCCAAAGTCCACTTCATATCAAACTTGGGAATTTCTAAAACCTTCAAAATGCTAACTTTCCACAAAAAGCACCGAAATTTTCCCGGGCCACTCGATACTCAACCCGAACATATGCCCAAGTCCGAAATGATCATACGAACCTAATGGAACCTTCAAATCCTGATTTCAGGGTAGTTTACTCAAAAGTCAAACTTTGATTAACTCTTCCAACTTAAAGTTTCCGAATTGAGAATTTTCCTTCCAAATCAACTCCGAACTTCACGAAATTCAATTCCCACCACACGTACAAGTCATAAAACATTAAGTGAAGCTACTCAAGGCCTCAAACCGCCGAACAACGCGCTAGAACTATAAACAACTAGGTGGGTTTGTTACACCATAATATGTGCTATAATGATAAACCATAATGACCAAGTCACCTAAAACGTTAACTATTATAGAAAAATTCTTTTTATTTGTTTAGATATGCAACCTCAATATAATGGAGTTCGGAACCAAAATATGGTTCTTTTGGACTCAAAGAACTAAAATATGTGGAAAAGCAACTGGCCACTATAATATGTATAGCGCGGTGAAATACCGCGTTATATTTGAACTTAAATGGACGGGAAGGTATAACATCCTTATTTACTACTCTATAGTATAGCGCGGTAAATAAGGACGCTATACCTACATAAATACCATCTTTTTCACGACCCCAAATTCCCTCCGTAGGATGTCGTGATGGCACCTAGTCTCTAACACTAGATAAGCCTATCAATGCGGAATAACAATTGAAATATTGTTACACCCTATATTTTCGTATGTAAAAATGCGTCGTAAGCAAACTAATGTAGGACAAAAAAATGAGATAATATTTAAAAGTATATAAAGTAAGTTAATCATGTTACCTCTGAGGTTACAAATATTGAAGATCATGAACAACAAGTACAAAGAGGGTTGAACAGTTCAGAAGCTAAAGCAATTAAATAAAACAATATTTCATCGAAAGTCGACAAGTTGGGAATGTTATAACATGTACCTTTGGGGTGAGACTAGGGTGATTAACATGATAAAGAGATTATGTTATGATTTATATTAGTCGTATTACATCCGTGTGTTATGTTTTTAAGTCAAGCGAGTTGTGGAACAAAAGTCGATGAAAGTCATCACAAGTTACATTCATAAGTTTTACTGAAACTTTGGGTCAAATGTAACTGCAATTTTCTCCCAATATACTTAGAGTTATGGTGTGTTCCACCCATCAAATTAAAGATCTATGAGTCTATTTTCCAACGCATTAAACCATTTGTCAATACGACATCGGAGTAGAGAGATATGTGCATTTTTGCGATACTGCGCAAGCTGCTAGGTGACAAGTAGGTGTGTCACCTACTTGCTTAAATGAAAGCCCAAAAATGGGCCATTTCGGGTCGTCCAAAGAGGCCTTTTAAGGGCCTATTTTCTTCATATATTAGACTTAAAATAGAGCATAATAACCAGACATAAGCTCTGCAAAGAATCCTCCCAAAAATTTTCCACAAACCCTAATTGATTTTCTCTCCCTTTCAAGTTCCAATTGGAGGTAAAACTTAGAGTTTGAAGAACCAAGATAGGAGCTGAGTTATCCAACAAATAAGGTGAGTTTACTGCTCTCTTTCATCCATTTTTTCTGCTGTAAATTCATGGTAAGTCGTTCTATACTTGTAAGAACTCACGGGACGGTGATCGGAAGCCGTGAGTTCGAGTTATTCACTTGTAGCGGACTGTTTTGTGGACTGTTTTGTGTTGCTGTTGGGCTGCGTGTTTTATTACTATTTTGTGGAGTTTTGGAGGAGGAAGGGGGTTTATAAACACCATATAAATGTAGGGTGGTTGGCTGGTCGTTCGTCATAATATTTTCGGATCGTTTGACACTACTACGGTGGTCGTTTTGTGTACGAAGAGATTGGGGTGTGTTGGGCTGTTTTGTAGTATTTGATGGTGTATATATGGCTGGAAAATGATGTATATATGTTGTTATTGTTCTGTCCTTGTATTGTTGGTGTTATCTTGAAGTTGGAGGAAGGGCATATTATAGGGGAGATGCTGCCCGTTTTAATACAAAATAGGTTTGTCGTTCGTTGTGCGATAGTTGTACCTTTCGTAACTTAACGATAGTATTATTATCATTCTTGTAGATTAAGGTACGAAGAGGTGAGTTCAACTTGGTGATTGAAAAGATTGTGATAAGGTATGTTAAGGCTAAGCCTTCCTTCATTTTGGCATGATCTCGTAGCTACATGTGTTAGTAATGAGACAAAAGAGAAGTTCATATTCATGAATTTATTCACACTATTCTAGTCTCATAAGTTACAATATTATTCCTTATCGAGACTCTATATTCAATTTTAGTATTGTCTTCTTCCAGTCAAGAGAGCAGCAAGCCTATATATACAGTATTACAGTATTTTCATTACCATCGAGCTATAATCGATGGGCAGGCCCCTATTGGGCAACCTCTGATCAGATGGAAAGTTATATACCGAGCCTACTGTGGCCGAGCGCCTATGAGCGATCCCAGCATGGCCGAGATACATAGCCTAGTATGGCCGAGCGCCTATGAGCGAGCCTACTATGGCAGAGCAGTTATATATATACCGAGCCTTATAAGGCCGTACAATTATTTTACTTACTATATTGAAGGAGTTGAGTCAGTATCAGCAGGTAAGTATATCTCCAGATCATCTTTAGCTCCCAGTTACTTCCAGTTATTATATTATCAGTTCAGTTTCGATTTTCAATTATGTTATTGCCTTACATACTCGGTACATTATTTCGTACTGACGTCCCTTTTTCGGGGACGCTGCATTTCATGCATGCAGGTTCAGATAGACGGACGAGTAGATCTCCTCAGTAGGTGTTTCCCGAGTTCAGCCTGATCGGTAAGCTCCATGTCTTTCGGAGTTACCAGGTCTAGAGTGTTGTGTACATCTTATGTATATCTGTATATATGTTATGGGTAGGTCGGGGCCCTATTCTGATCACAGTACATCTATCAGTAGAGGCTTGTAGGCATATCCTGTTGGTTAGTGCAGTATGTTGGGTTTGTATAAATTGGTGGTTTGTCAGCTGTAGTAGCTATGACGGCCTTGTCGGCCTAGCTTTATATTGATATTTAGTTAGTGCTAGTTTCCATTCAGTTTTATATTTTGCTTCGCAAATTGTCTTGCAAGGTGGCCCCATGGCCAAAGTATGACATTATGTGTTCAGAGTCCCTTAGTCGCAATTTGGTACGCCAGGTTAGGTGAGGCACGGGGTGCTTGTCTCGCTCCTAGGTTCGGGGCGTGACAAACTTGGTATCAGAGCAGTTCTGTCCTAGGGAGTCTACAAGCCGTGTCTAGTAGGGTCTTGTTTATAGATGTGTTGTGCACCACATTATATAAGCAAGGAACTACAGGGCATTTAGGAGTTGGTTACACTTCTTTGAAATCTAAATCGTGCTATAGAACTGAGTTATAGGAAATTTGAATTAAACTTATGTGTTGGTGTTTGCATGCACAGATGACGGTGACTAGGAAGACTACGGCTAGCCAGAGGAGAGATACAGTAGTAGGTGAGGGGACCAACAGGGTACCCCCAGTAGATGGGGCCCAGTCTGAGGCTCAAGGTGAGACCCCTACTCAGCCATTACCGGCTCCTCCACCAACTACGGAGATTCCTAGGGAAACCGCACATCCAGTTCCCCCTCCACTTCCATCAGATCGGGACTTAAGGAGTGCGGTGCATTTGTTGACACAGTTGGTAGCTACCCAGCAACATGCTAGGGCATCAGCTAGTGTAGGAACTTCTGAGGGGTCTGGGAGTTCAAGGGTCCGAGAGTTTATTGCTTTGAGTCCCCCAGAGTTCACGGGGACAGATCAGAGGGAGGACCCGCAGGATTTCATAGATCAGCTTCACAGGATCTTTCGTGTTATGCATGCCACGGAGAAAGAGGCAGTTGAGCTAGCAGCTTTTCGACTCCGAGATATAGCCATCCTTTGGTATGAGGGATGGGAGAGGTCCAGGGGACGTGATACACCTCCAGCTATTTGGGAGAATTTTTCAGATGCTTTCCTTGACCAGTACTTACCGCGGGAGATCCGACAGGCTCGAGTCGATCAGTTTCTAGCCCTCAAGCAGGGTAATATGAGTGTTCGAGAGTATAGTCTCCGTTTTGACTCATTGGCCAGATATGCACCATCCATAGTTTCTACTATGCGGGACAGGATTCACAGGTTTATAGCAGGGTTAGCCCCAGAGTTAACCGAGGCATGTGCCACCGCTGCATTGCAGGATAGTCTGGATATCTCTCGGATTCAGGCATTCGCCCAGAATATAGAAAGGGGTAGGCGTCGGCAGCAGGGTACAGAGAGGGCTGAGCAAGGGCAACGTAAGAGGATGAGATTTCCCAGGTCTCAGGAGCAATCTCAGGGTAGTTATAGGACCCAGTACTTCGGACGGCCACCTAGGCCTCCGCCACCTCAGTTACAGGGTTACGGGTATGACCGCTATACTCAGTCAGGACCAGGTGAGAGCTCACGGGCATCGGGTTTGCAGCGACAACGAGGTTCTGCGCAGACATGGTCATTTCCTCCGCGGTGTGACATCTGTGGTAGAGGACACTTGGGTCAATGCCGAGCAGGTTCTGATGCTTGTTATACATGTGGGCGTCCGGGGCATATGATGCGAGATTGCCCAAATAGAGATTCTGGGGAAATGGCACAACCAGCGAGTTCAGCAACAGGATCGTCTATGTCCGTGCATCCTTCAAGGCGTGAGTCTCAGTCTTCGGCTGGTAGAGGTCGAGGCAGAGGTAGAGGTTCCAGTTCAAGTGGTAATCAGAACCGTATCTATGCTTTAGCGGGTCGACAGGACCAGGAGTCTTCACCAGACGTTGTGACAGGTATATTAACCATTTGCTCTCACGATGCTTATGCTTTGATAGACCCAGGATCTACTTTATCGTATATTACCCCATTTGTCGCGAGGAAGTTTGGTATAGTGCCTGAAATACTAAGTGATCCTTTTGCGGTATCTACACCGGTCGGAGAATCGATTATTGCTAGACGGGTTTACCGAGGTTGTACGGTGACAATTTGTAGTCGTCAGACCTCAGCTGACCTAGTTGAGCTAGAGATGATGGACTTTGATGCTATCATGGGCATGGACTGGTTGGCAGCTTGCTATGCCACAGTTGATTGCCGAGCAAAGGTAGCCAAATTTCATTTTCCGGGTGAGCCAGTCCTTGAATGGGTAGGTAATACACCAACACCCAGAGGTAGGTTTATTTCCTATCTGAAGGCGAGGAAAATGATCGCAAAAGGGTGCATTTATCATATTGTGCGAGTTAGAGATGCAGATGCTGAGATACCTACACTTCAGTCTATTCCCATAGTCAAAGAGTATGCAGATGTGTTTCCAGATGAGCTTCCAGGTATTCCTCCAGAGCGAGAGATTGATTTTAGCATCGATTTGCTTCCAGGAACTCAACCAATATCCGTCCCTCCGTATAGAATGGCACCTACCGAATTGAAGGAGTTGAAGGAGCAGTTAAAAGATTTGCTGGAGAAAGGTTACATTAGGCCCAGTACCTCACCTTGGGGTGCACCGGTACTATTTGTGCCGAAGAAAGACGGCTCGCTGAGGATGTGTATCGATTATAGGCAGTTGAACAAGGTAACTATTAAGAATAAGTATCCACTTCCAAGGATCGATGACTTATTTGATCAGTTGCAGGGAGCTAGATGCTTTTCCAAGATTGATTTGAGGTCGGGGTACCACCAGGTCAGAGTTCGGGAAAAAGATATTCCGAAGACAGCCTTCAGGACCCGATATGGCCACTTCGAGTTCCTTGTCATGTCCTTCGGGTTGACTAATGCACCCGTTGTATTTATGGACTTGATGAATAGCCTATTCCGGCCATTTTTAGATCTGTTCGTGATAGTATTTATTGATGATATTCTGGTTTATTCCCGTTCAGAGGATGAGCATGCGGACCACCTGCGAGCGGTACTCCAAACCCTCCGTGATCGTAAGTTGTATGCTAAGTTTTCTAAATGTGAGTTCTGGTTGAAGTCTGTAGCATTCTTGGGGCATATTGTATCAGATGAAGGGATAAAGGTGGACACTCAGAAGATTGAGGCCGTGAAATCTTGGCCTAGACCTACCACTCCGACAGAGGTTCGTAGCTTTCTAGGCTTAGCAGGATACTATCGGAGGTTCGTAGAGGGTTTTTCTTCCCTTTCGGCACCATTGACGAAGTTGACACAGAAAGAAACTAAGTTTCAATGGACAGAGGCTTGTGAGCGGAGTTTCCAAGAGCTTAAGAACAAGTTGACCTCAGGTCCAGTTCTAACACTTCCAGAGGGTCTAGAGGGTTATGCCGTGTATTGTGATGCATCAGGTGTCGGGTTAGGATGTGTCCTGATGCAACATGGGAAGGTAATTGCATATGCTTCAAGGCAGTTGAGGAAGCACGAGAGGAATTATCCGACCCACGACCTCGAGTTAGCTGCGGTTGTCCATGCACTTAAGATATGGCGGCATTATTTATATGGTGTTCATGTTGATATATTTACTGATCATAAAAGCCTACAATATATTTTCAAGCAGAAAGAGTTGAATTTGCGACAGAGGCGATGGCTTGAGTTATTGAAAGATTACGATGTTAACATTCTCTACCATCCAGGGAAAGCTAATGTTGTAGCAGATGCCTTAAGTCGCCGATCTATGGGTAGCTTAGCACATGTAGAGCCCGAGAAAAGAAAATTAGCTAGAGATATTCATCAATTGGCTTCGTTGGGGGTTCGGTTAGTAGATTCTGAGGATGGTGGAGTTGTAATCCAAAACACTGCAAAATCATCCCTCATAGCTGAAGTCAAGGAAAGGCAGTACGAGGACCCAGAGTTGGTCGAGTTGAGAGAGCGAGTTCCGCAGCAGAAGAAGCCATTGTTAGAGCTCAAGGGAGATGGGGTTCTCAGATACAAGGGTCGTTTGTGTGTTCCAGATGTAGCAGGGCTACGAGACAGGATTATGTCAGAGGCAAATTGCTGCTATTTATAAAGATTGGCCATGTGTGGCATGCATAGTATGTTTCTGGCTACGTGCAGGTTGGTTTTAACCTAGGGTACGAAGGATACTTTGGCAAAATTTTCCAAAGTCTCTAGAGTAAACATTCGAGGACGAATGTTCCCAAGGGGGGAGTGATGTTACACCCTATATTTTCGTATGTAAAAATGCGTCGTAAGCAAACTAATGTAGGACAAAAAAATGAGATAATATTTAAAAGTATATAAAGTAAGTTAATCATGTTACCTCTGAGGTTACAAATATTGAAGATCATGAACAACAAGTACAAAGAGGGTTGGACAGTTCAGAAGCTAAAGCAATTAAATAAAATAATGTTTCATCGAAAGTCGACAAGTTGGGAATGTTATAACATGTACCTTTGGGGTGAGACTAGGGTGATTAACATGATAAATAGATTATGTTATGATTTATATTAGTCGTATTACATCCGTGTGTTATGTTTTTAAGTCAAGCGAGTTGTGGAACAAAAGTCGATGAAAGTCATCACAAGTTACATTCATAAGTTTTACTGAAACTTTGGGTCAAATGTAACTGCACTTTTCTCCCAATATACTTAGAGTTATGGTATGTTCCACCCATCAAATTAAAGATCTATGAGTCTATTTTCCAACGCATTAAACCATTTGTAAATACGACATCGGAGTAGAGAGATATGTGCATTTTTGCGATACTGCGCAAGCTGCTAGGTGACAAGTAGGTGTGTCACCTACTTGCTTAAATGAAAGCCCAAAAATGGGCCATTTCGGGTCGTCCAAAGAGGCCTTTTAAGGGCCTATTTTCTTCATATATTAGACTTAAAATAGAGCATAATAACCAGACATAAGCTCTGCAAAGAATCCTCCCAAAAATTTTCCACAAACCCTAATTGATTTTCTCTCCCTTTCAAGTTCCAATTGGAGGTAAAACTTAGAGTTTGAAGAACCAAGATAGGAGCTGAGTTATCCAACAAATAAGGTGAGTTTACTGCTCTCTTTCATCCATTTTTTCTGCTGTAAATTCATGGTAAGTCGTTCTATACTTGTAAGAACTCACGGGACGGTGATCGAAAGCCGTGAGTTCGAGTTATTCACTTGTAGCGGACTGTTTTGTGGACTGTTTTGTGTTGCTGTTGGGCTGCGTGTTTTATTACTATTTTGTGGAGTTTTGGAGGAGGAAGGGGGTTTATAAACACCATATAAATGTAGGGTGGTTGGCTGGTCGTTCGTCATAACATTTTCGGATCGTTTGACACTACTACGGTGGTCGTTTTGTGTACGAAGAGATTGGGGTGTGTTGGGCTGTTTTGTAGTATTTGATGGTGTATATAGGGCTGGAAAATGATGTATATATGTTGTTATTGTTCTGTCCTTGTATTGTTGGTGTTATCTTGAAGTTGGAGGAAGGGCATATTATAGGGGAGATGCTGCCCGTTTTAATACAAAATAGGTTTGTCGTTCGTTGTGCGATAGTTGTACCTTTCGTAACTTAACGATAGTATTATTATCATTCTTGTAGATTAAGGTACGAAGAGGTGAGTTCAACTTGGTGATTGAAAAGATTGTGATAAGGTATGTTAAGGCTAAGCCTTCCTTCATTTTGGCATGATCTCGTAGCTACATGTGTTAGTAATGAGACAAAAAGAGAAGTTCATATTCATGAATTTATTCACACTATTCTAGTCTCATAAGTTACAATATTATTCCTTATCGAGACTCTATATTCAATTTTAGTATTGTCTTCTTCCAGTCAAGAGAGCAGCAAGCCTATATATACAGTATTACAGTATTTTCATTACCATCGAGCTATAATCGATGGGCAGGCCCCTATTGGGCAACCTCTGATCAGATGGAAAGTTATATACCGAGCCTACTGTGGCCGAGCGCCTATGAGCGAGCCCAGCATGGCCGAGATACATAGCCTAGTATGGCCGAGCGCCTATGAGCGAGCCTACTATGGCAGAGCAGTTATATATATACCGAGCCTTATAAGGCCGTACAATTATTTTACTTACTATATTGAAGGAGTTGAGTCAGTATCAGCAGGTAAGTATATCTCCAGATCATCTTTAGCTCCCAGTTACTTCCAGTTATTATATTATCAGTTCAGTTTCGATTTTCAATTATGTTATTGCCTTACATACTCGGTACATTATTTCGTACTGACGTCCCTTTTTCGGGGACGCTGCATTTCATGCATGCAGGTTCAGATAGACGGACGAGTAGATCTCCTCAGTAGGTGTTTCCCGAGTTCAGCCTGATCGGTAAGCTCCATGTCTTTCGGAGTTACCAGGTCTAGAGTGTTGTGTACATCTTATGTATATCTGTATATATGTTATGGGTAGGTCGGGGCCCTGTTCCGATCACAGTACATCTATCAGTAGAGGCTTGTAGGCATATCCTGTTGGTTAGTGCAGTATGTTGGGTTTGTATAAATTGGTGGTTTGTCAGCTGTAGTAGCTATGACGGCCTTGTCGGCCTAGCTTTATATTGATATTTAGTTAGTGCTAGTTTCCATTCAGTTTTATATTTTGCTTCGCAAATTGTCTTGCAAGGTGGCCCCATGGCCAAAGTATGACATTATGTGTTCAGAGTCCCTTAGTCGCAATTTGGTACGCCAGGTTAGGTGAGGCACGGGGTGCTTGTCTCGCTCCTAGGTTCGGGGCGTGACAAATATGAAATAAAGAAATCTACAATTCACATAATTACAACTCCCTAAACCCGATAGAAATAAGTCACAAGCTTCTAAGAATTTATCCTCAATGTATCTATATATCAGGGTCTAAGGAAAATAAAGAAGCAACATAATAATGATAGAAGAGGACTCCGGAGTCTGCGGACACTGGCAGATATACCTCGAAGTCTCCGTACACAGGTAGCTCACTGATGTCTGGACTGGTAGGATGTACCTGGATCTGCACAAAAAGATGTGTAGAAGCGTAGTATAAGTATACCATAGCGGTATCCAGTAAGTGTCAAGCCTAACCTCGGTAGAGTAGTGACGAGGTCAGGTCAGGCCCTACTGGAATAATAAAAGACAAGGTGAAATGTTTAACAATATAATAAAAATGAAATGACAATGGAAATGAATCGAGTAAGTAGTGTGTCACCAATTAACTACACAAAATAATGGCAAATAATACCTCGTGGAAACAAAACAGAATTCTTTTCAACTTTAAGAAAATCACAATAATAATCAAAGGCAACTGCGGCCATAAATCAATATCAACAAGAGCACTCCTGAGGTACCGCCTCGTAGTCCCAAATCATAAATAAATTCACAATATCTCATTTTCTTATATCCCTACGGGAGCCTTCACATTTAATTTTAAAGAAAAGAATTTTTCCTGAAATAGCATCCCGCGTTTTAGCCACCCTTATCACACCGCATGACTTCTAGTATTTCCCCTACTAGCCATGTGTATCAAGTCACCCTTATCTCACCGCATGCGTTTCAACACCCAGACCTTATACCACCACATGCATATCAATATCACAATCTGCACCTCAAGTGCTCAAATATTTCAATTTGCCAAAATAAACAATATCAATAATATTTTCCACAACAAGGAGCTCACAGATCAATTACAATGAGTACAAAAATCTCACAAAAATATTCGGAAATAAATAACTCAACAAAAATAATAATTCAAAATTTTTAATATGTTGCCTCTGTACCAAATTTAGAATATCAAATACATTATATTAATAATATTTAAATTTAAGAAATTCAACTTTCAAATAATGCACAGAATAAAAGAAACCAAGTTTCAACTAAATAGGTAAAACAATTAGCAGGAAAAGGTCAAGCAAATTTAAAGTATAAAAATCAGATCAATGATGAAGAAAATAACAAAATAAAATAATTTAATTAATATGCAACAGTGATCTACACAATTTAAAAATATAATCTTCCACATTTAGCCCGTGTACACACTCGTCACCTTATGTACACGACTTTCAATACATTACAATTATCACATCAGTACCAATCCTAGGGGGAATTTCCCCCACACAAGGTTAGACAAGTCACTTACCTCAACTTGCTCTAATTTAATTAAGTAGTATGCCTTTTCCTCGATTTTCCGAATTTGATCGACTCGAATCTAGTCATAATAATTTGATACAGTCAACAAAATTTATAGGAATCAATTTCATAAGAAAATACTATATTTTTCAATAAAAATCCGAAATTAACTCAAAAATCGCATGTGAGGCGCACATCTCGGAATCTGGCGAAACTCACAAAATCCGATAACCCATTCAATTACGAGTCCAACCATACCAGTTTCACTCAAATCCGACTCCGAATCGACACCAAAATCTCAAAAATTCGTTTCAATGAGATTTCTAAAATTTCTCCAAATTTTCATCTTAATACACTAATTAAATGGTGAAAACAATGATATATTCGTGTATATTGACCAAATCCGAGTTAGAGTCACTTACCCAAATGTTTTTCCTTGAAAATCTATCAAAGATCACCTCACCTCAAGCCCTAATTTGTAAAAAATGGCAAATGGGACGAAGTCCCCCGTTTTATAATTCTGTCCAGACGGCCCTCGGTCCTGCCTCGATCATGGCCCTCGATTCTGGACTTTGATCATGGCCCTCGATCCTGAGCCTTCGATCACGGCCCTCGATCCTGAGCCTTTAATCATGGCCCTCGATCCTGGCCATCGACCATGGGCTCGATTTCTGGTCCTCGATCCTTGGCACGATTTCTGGGCTTCGATTTCTGCATTTCCAGTAGAAGCAAATTACAGCATCTTTTGCAGCAGCTGTTTAAATCTAACTTTTGATCCGTTAACCATCCGAAACTCACTCGAGGCCCTCGGGACCTCAACCAAATACACCAACAAGTCCTAAAACTTCATAAGAACTTATTTGAAACTTCAAATCACATCAAACAACGCTAAAATTGCAATTCACACCCCAATTCAAGCTTAATGAAACTTAAGAATTTCCAACTTCTACATTCGATGCCGAAACCTATCAAATCAAGTCTGATTGACCTCAAATTTTGCACACAAGTCATAAATGACATAACGGAGCTATGAAAATTTTCGGAACTGGATTCTGACCCCGATATCAAAAAATTCAACTCCCCGGTCAAACTTCCAAACTTGAATTCCTATTTTAGCCATTTCAAGCCTAACTTAACTACGGACTTCCAAATAAAATTCCGATCACGTTCTTAAGTCTAAAATCACCATACGGAGTTGTTGGAATCATCAAAATTCTATTCCGGGGTTGTTTACACATAGGTCGACATCCAGCCAACCTTTTCACCTGAAGTTTTAAACTTTGGAACTAAGTGTTCCAATTCATTCTAAAATCTCACCGGACCTAAACCAATTACTCCGGCAAGTCATATATTAGTTATAAAGTATAGAATGAGCAGTAAATAGGGGAATGGGGCTATAGCTTTTAAAACGACTGGCCGGGTCATTACATCCTACCCCTCTTAAAACAATCGTTCGTTCTCAAACGAGCATAGAGACATACCTGAAGTGGTGAAAAGATGAGGATAATGGACGCGCATATCCTGCTCGGTCTCCCAAGTCACCTCCTCGACTGGATGACCCCTCTACTGAACCTTTACGGAAGCAATGTTCTTTGACCTCAGCTTTCGAACCTTCCTGTCCAAAATAGCCACTAGTTCCTCGACATAAGATAGATCCTTTTCCAACTGAACTGAACTAAAGTCTAACACATGAGGCGGATCGCCGTAATAGTTCCGGAGCATAGAAACATGGAATACCGAATGAACTGCAGAGAAACTAGGTAGTAGTGCAAGTCTGTAAGCCACCTCTCCAACTCTTTCAAAAATCTCAAAAGGACCAATATACCTAGGGCTCAGCTTTCCCTTCTTCTCAAACCTCATAACACCCTTCATAGACGAAACCCGGAGCAAGACCCGCTCACTAAACATGAATTCCACATCATGAACCTTCCGATCCGCATAATGCTTCTGTCTAGATTGGGATGTACGAAGTCGATCCTGAATCAATTTAACTTTTTCCAAGGCATCCTAAACCAAGTCTATACCCAATAGTTTAGCCTTGCCCAGTCCGAAACAACCCACTGGAGACCGGCACCGCCTACCATACAAGGCCTCATACGGAGCCATCTAAATGCTCGACTGATAACTGTTATTGTAAGCAAACTTCGCAAGTGGCAAGAACTGATCCCAAGCACCCCCAAAATCTATCACACACGCACGAAGCATATCCTCCAATATCTAAATAGTGCGTTCGGACTGCCCGTCTGTCTGAGGGTGAAATGATGTACTCAACTCCACACGAGTACCCAACTCTCACCGTACAACCCTCCAAAATCGTGAGGTAAACGTTGTACCCCGGTCAGAGATGATAGATACCGGTATGCCATGAATTCTGCCAATCTCACGAATATAGACTTGAGCCAACTTCTCGGAAGAATAGGTAGTCACCACTCCGGAATTTCTAACTTCTGAAGCAATCCATCTGGCCGATGATGCTCATATTTTACATGCTAAAAATTGAGACACTGAACTGCATACTCCACTATGTCTTTCTTCATCCGCCCCCACTAATAGTGCTGTCTCAGGTCCTGATACATCTTTGTAGCACCCAGATGAATGGAGTACCGCGAACTGTGAGCCTCTTGGAGAATCAACTCACACAAACTATCTACATTAGGCACATATAGCCTGCCTTGCATCCGTAATACACCGTCATCTCCAATAGTGACTTCCTTGGCATCACCGTGCTAAAATGTGTCCTTAAGGATAAGCAGATGGGGGTCATCGTACTGACACTCTCTAATACGATCATAAAGAGAAGACTGAGAAACCACACAAGCCAAAACTCAGCTCGGCTCGGAAATATCCAACCTGACAAACTGGTTGGCCAAGGCCTGAACATCCAAGGCTAAAGGCCTCTCTGCTACCGGTAAATATGCTAAGCTGCCCAAACTCTCCACCTTATGACTTAAGGCATCGGCCACTACATTGGCCTTCCCGGGATGATAGAGAATGGTGATATCATAATCCTTAAGCAACTCCAACCATCTCCGCTACTGCAAATTAATATCCTTCTATTTAAACAAATGTTGTAGACTCCGGTGATCGGTGTAGACCTTACAATGGACACCATACAAATAATGCCGCCAAATCTTCAAGGCATGAACAATAGTTTCTAACTCAAGGTCGTGGACAAGATAATTCTTCTCATGTACCTTTAACTGTCTGGATGCATAGGCAATCACCCTACCGTCTTGCATCAATACTGTGCCGAGACCAATACGCAACGCATCATAATACATAGTATAATACCCTGAATCTGTAGGTAAAACCAATACAGGAGTTGTAGTCAAAGCTGTCTTGAGATTTTGGAAGAATTCCTCACATTCCTCGGTCTACCTGAACGGAGCACCCTTCTAGGTCAATTTGGTCATAGGTGCAGCAATAGAAGAGAAACCCTCTACAAAATGGCGATAATACCCTGCCAAACCTAGGAAACTCCGGATCTCAGTAGCTGAGGATGGTCTAGACCAACTCTGCACTGCCTCAATCTTCTTCGAATCTACCTTGATCGCCTCGCACTAAACTATATGGCCCAAAAATCCTACTGAATCAAGCCAGATTCACACTTTGAAAATTTGGCATATAACGTCTTTTCTCTCAAAGTCTGAAACACAGTCCTGAGGTGCTGCTCATGATCCTCCTGACTCCGGGAATACACCAGAATGTTGTCAATAAACGTAATGACAAAAGAATTAAGATAGGGCTGAAATAAATTATTCATTAAGTTCATAAATGTTGTTGGGGCATTAGTTAGCCCAAATGACATGACAAGGAACTTATAATGACCATACCGAGTCCTAAAAGCAGTCTTCCGGATATCTGATTCCCGAATCTTCAACTGATGATAGCCTGAACGTAAGTTAATTTTAGAGAATACCCTGGCACCCTGAAGCTGATCAAATAGGTCATCAATACGTGACAAATGGGTACTTGTTCTTCACTGTAACCTTGTTCAGCTGGCGGTAATCAATACACATCTGCATAGAACCATCCTTCTTCTTCACAAATAAGACAGGACCACCCTAAGGCGATACACTGGGCCGAATGAAACCCTTATCAAGCAACTCCTGTAAATATTCTTTTAATTCTTTCAACTCTGCTGAGGCCATATGAAATGGTGGAATAGAAATAGGTTGAGTGCTCGGTAACAAATCAATGCCAAAGTCAATATACCTATCGGGTGGCATACCCGGAAGATCCATTGGAAATACATCAGGAAAATCCCTTACTACAGGAACTGACTCCACGGTAGGAGTATCAATACTATCATCTCTCACATAGGCCAAATACGCATCACACCCCTTCTCAACCATTCGTTGAGCCTTAAGAAATGAAACAACCCTGCTGGGAACATGATCCAAGGTACCTCTCCACTCTAGCCGTGGTAAACCTGGCATATCCAACGTCACCGTCTTGACGTAACAATCAAGGATAGCATGATAGGGAGACAACCAGTCCATGCCCAAAATAATATCGAAATCCACCATACTAAGCAATAATAAATCAACTCTGGTCTCAAAACCACTGATAACAATTAAACACGACTGATACACGCAGTCCCCAATAATAGATTCACCCACGGGTATAGATACGTAAACAGAAAAACTCAAGGAATCACGGGATACGCCCAAATACGGGGCAAAATAAGATGACACATAAGAATAAATGGAGCCTGGATCAAATAGGACTGATGCATCTCTATGACAGACCAGAATAATACCTGTGATAATAGAATCGGATGCAACGGCCTCTGTCCTAGCAGGAATGGCATAATATCTGGCCTGGCCTCCCCCTTTAGAGCGACCTCTACCTGTCCGACCTCTACCTCTAGCTGGCTATGCAAGTGGAGTGGAAACTGGTGCAGTAATCATGGCCTGAGAAGCCTGAAGGCCCTGTGGAATAGGTAGGGCCTGAGAAATCTATGGAGGTGTACCTTCCCAAGTCTGGGGCAAGCCCTCATGATATGATGAGTGTCACCACAATCAAAACAAGCCCTCGGAGGACGTGGATGTTGGGACTGGGTCGAGCCTGATTGACTAGACTGCCCGCTGAAAGCACCTCGTACAGGAGGTACAGTAGACACTGGTAGTGCATAGTATGGAACCTGAGGTGTGGGAGTAGCCGGAATACCACTAGAACCTGGAAGTGCTAAATGAATAGGACAGCTCACATAACCTCTACCATGACGGGCTGCAGCTAGGGCACGTGAATTATTATATGTGCCAGAATCTTGGGGTATCTTAGCTTCCCTCTCTTCCCTCTCCCGAGTCCGCATACCTTCTAATCTCCTAGCAATTGACACCACCTGTTGGTATGTGATGTCCATCTTTAGCTCTCGGGCCATACTGAATCTGATACTAGGGTGGAGACCCTCAATAAATCTTCGAACCCGCTCTCGAACAGTAGCAACTAAGGCTGGTGCATGCCTAGCCAAATCACTGAATCAGACCGCATATTCCGACACGGTCATAGAACCCTGGCGCAACTGCTCAAACTCTGCACGCCATGAATCTCTAAGACTCTGAGGAACATACTCCCTTAAGAACATATCTGAAAATTGAGTCCAAGTGAGTGAAGCCTGAGCTAGAGTGCCAAACATGCTCTTGGGCAAGGGTCTCCTGAAGTGCAGGAGTAGTAACAGGCATCTCAGGTGCCTGCTCTCCAACTGGAGCTACTTGTGGCTCTGGTGCAACAGCTCGTGCAGGTGCTCTAGCTGCACCGCTTGGTCTTCCTCGGCCTCTGCCCCGACCCCGGCCTCTTGCGGCTCTAACAGAGGGCACGGGTGTCTGATCATCGGATCCAGTTGTGCGTGTCCTCACCATCTGTGAGATAATAGAAAGACAATGGTTTAGAACTTTGAAGTCAACAGTACGCACGATAAGGAATCAAAGAAGCGAATATTTTCCTAACAGTTCCATAGCCTCCCGAAGATAAGTACAAACGTCTCCGTACCGATCTACGAGACTCTACTAAACCTGCTTGTGACTCATAAATCCTATGAACGTAGAGCTCTGATACCAACTTGTCACGACCCCAAATTCCCTCCATAGGATGTCGTGATGGTACCTAGTCTCTAAGACAGGGTAATCCTATCAATGCGGAATAACAATTAAAATATGAAATAAATAAATCTGCAATTCACATAATTACAACTCCCAAAACATGATAGAAATAAGTCACAAGCTTCTAAGAATTTATCCTCAATATATCTATATACCAGGGTCTAAGGAAAATAAGGAAGCAACATAATAATGATAGAAGGGGACTCCGAAGTCTACGGACGCTGGCAGATATACCTTGAAGTCTCCGTACACAGGTAGCTCACTGATGTCTGGACTGGTAGGATGTACCTGGATCTGCACAAAAAGATGTGTAGAAGCATAGTATGAGTACACCACAGTGGTACCCAGTAAGTGCCAAGCCTAACCTCGGTAGAGTAGTGACGAGGTCAGGTCAGGCCCTACTAGAATAATAAAAGACAAGGTGAAATGTTTAACAATATAATAAAAATAAAATGACAATGAAAATGAATCAAGTAGTGTGTCACCAATTAACTACGCAAAATAATGGCAAATAATATCTCGTGGAAACAAAACATAATTCTTTTTAACTTTAAGAAAATCACAACAATAATCAAAGTCAACTGCGGTCATAAATCAATATCAACAAGGGCACTCCCGAGGTATCGCCTCGTAGTCCCAAATCATAAATAAATTCACAATATCTCATTTCCTTATATCATAAATAAATTCACAATATCTCATTTCCTTACATTTAATTTTAAAGAAAAACATTTTTCCTGAAATAGTGTCCCGCGTTTTAGCCATCCTTATCACACCGCATGACTTCTAATAGTTCTCCTACTAGCCACGCATATCAAGCCACCCTTATCTCACCGCATACGTTTCAACACCCAGACCTTATACCACCGCATGCGTATCAATATCACAATTTGCACCTCAAGTGCTCAAATATTTCACTTTGCCAAAATAAACAATATCAACAATATTTTTCACAACAGGGAGCTCACGGCTCAATCACAATGAGTACAAAAATCTCACAAAAATATTCGGGAATAAATAACTCAACAAAAATAATATTTCAAAATTTTTAATATGTTGCGTCCATACCAAATTTAGAATATCAAATACATCATATTAATAATATTTAAATTTAAGAAATTCAACCTTCAAATAATGCACAGAATAAAAGAAACCAATTTTCAACTAAATAGGTAAAACAATTAGCAGAAAAAGGTCAAGCAAATTTAAACTTTAAAAATCAAATAAATGATGAAGAATATAACAAAGTAAAATAATATAATTAATATGCAACAGTAATCTACACAATTTAAAAATATAATCTTTCATATTTAGCCCATGTACACACTCATCACCTCGTGTACATGACTTTCAACACATTATAATTATCACATCAGTACCAATCCTAGGGGGAATTTCCCCCACACAAGGTTAGACAAGTCATTTACCTCGAATTGCTCCAATTTAATCAAGTAGTATGCCTTTTCCTTGATTTTTCGACTTCGATCGACTCGAATCTAGTCATAATAATTTGATACAGTCAACAAAAATTATATGAATCAATTTCATAAGAAAATACTATATTTTTCAATAAAACCCCAAAATTAACTCAAAAATCATCCATGGGGCTCATGTCTCGAAATCCGGCAAAACTCACACAATCCGACAACCCATTCAATTACGAGTCCAACCATACCAGTTTCACTCAAATCCGAATAAATCTCAAAAATTCGTTTCTATAGATTTCTAAAATTTTCATCTCAATACACTAATTAAATGGTGAAAACAATGATATATTCGTGTATATTGACCAAATCCGAGTTAGAATCACTTACTCAAATATTTTTCCTTGAAAATATATCAAAAATCGTCTCTCCTCAAGCTCCAATTCGTCAAAAATGGCAAATGGGACGAAGTCCCCCGTTTTATAATTCTGTCCAAGCAACCCTCGATCCTGGGCCTCGATCATGGCCCTCGATCCTGAGCCTTCGATCATGGCCCTCGATACTGAGCCTTTAATCATGGCCCTCAACCTTGAGCCTCGACCTTGGCTTCGATCCTGGCCATCGACCATGGCCCTCGACCCTGGCCTTCGATTCTGGTCTTCGATTTCTGCATTTCCAGCAGAAGAAAATTGCAACAGCTTTTGCAGCAGCTGTTTAAGTCCAACTTTTGATCCGTTAACCATTCGAAACTAATCTGAGGCCCTCGGGACCTCAATCAAATACACCAACAAGTCCTAAAACATCATACGAACCTATTTGAAACCTCAAATCACATCAAACAATGCTAAAATTGCAATTCACACCCCAATTCAAGCTTAATGAAACTTAAGAATTTCCAACTTCTACATTCGACGCCGAAACCTATCAAATCTAGTCCGATTGACCTCAAATTTTGCACACAAGTCATACATGAAATAACGGAGCTATAAAAAATTTTCGGAACTGGATTCTGACCCTGATATCAAAAAGGTCAACTCCCCGGTCAAACTTCCAAACTTGAATTCATATTTTAGCCATTTCAAGCCTAACTTAACTACGAACTTCCAAATAAAATTCTGATCACACTCCTAAATTCTAAATCACCATACGGAGCTGTTGGAATCATCAAAATTCTATTCTGGGGTCGTTTACACATAGGTCTACATCTAGCTAACCTTTTCAACTTAAATTTTAAACTTTGGAACTAAGTGTTCCAATTCATTCTAAAATCTCACTGAACCTAAATCAATTACTCCGGCAAGTCATATATCAGTTATAAAGTACAGAATGAGCAGTAAATAGGGGAATGGGGCTACAACTTTTAAAACAATTGGCCGGATCATTACAATCTTCTTCCCCAAAAACAGAACGGGGGGGGGGCCCCCCCCAAAAAAAACGAGCCAAAACCAGCGATCCCCCCTCCATTTTTAACAAAAGAAACTCGGGTGGAGCCCATCGGTCCAACAAAAAGTGTAGATTCTCGGTCCCACATCGTATCTAAGGCGTTATCTCGTAGTGGGTTGCTTGTTTTGGCTCCAAATCACCGAATCTTACTTTTCAAAAAATTTAAATCGAGGTATTCCGACTTATTTTTTGTTAAAACGCATGTATAAAAATGCCTATTAGTTGTTTTTATTGTGTTCTATGTTATTTCGTGATTGTTTTGCGATTTAATTAATTTGTTATTTTTTATCCAGATTATATTATTAGTGTGATAAAAAAATTATAAAATAGAGAAAATGTTATTAGTTGTTAAAAAATGTTAGTTAGTTAATTTTTACTTAGGTATATGTTTTTACGTGATTGTTTTGTGATTAAATTAATTTATTATTTTTATCCGGTATAGATTAGTTATTTGCTAAAAGATTAGTAAAATAGATAAATTATTATTTTAGGAATAATTAATCTTATTTAGATGTTATTGTTGTAAATATATGAATATGTGACTTTAGTTCCCTGTAGTGGTATCTTGTGCTCGTAATTTTAATGTAGTGCTTGTACTTGTAATGTAGTGCCCTTTAGCATAGTATCTTTATAGCTATTGAAATTAATCATTTAATTATCTATTAAATCCAAAAATATCTGAAAAAAGTTGATAGTTCAAACACAAACTCTCTCGAATTCTATTCAACAAACGTAAGAAAATAACATTAGAAAACAACAATATTTGTCAAACTAAGTATTGTTACATGAATATTTTATAATTAAATCTTGTAAAGTTATGAAAATTAATTATTTAATTTTATTATAGTGAAAAATAGGTGAGTAATAAACTAATATATAAAATAATAAACTGACATATAAAATAATAAACTAACATATGAAATAATAAACTAACATATAAAATAATAAACTAACATATAAAATAAGAAATAAATATATTAAATAATATAAAACATATAAAATAGTAAACTAACATCTAAAATATTAAAGTAACATATGAAAATATCGAATGTATCAACCTAATTAACAATATAGTAAAAATATCGAATAAATTTTAATATTAAAGATAATGCAATATATTTAAAGATGTTAAGTAATGAAAAAAAAAATACATTAATTAATATTCTTCAATTTACAGTAGTCGTCATGGAGGTTCCGCATGTGCTATCCCGGACCTGCATCGCTAGAGTTACTGTTGCTATAAGCTGAGCATAGGTCTTCGTACATATGGGAGGGGCAGTGTTTGGCCCAGACATTCTGCGCTAGACGGGTAGACGATATGTGGGACTTTCTTAGGGCCCACCTACTCCATCCCCGTATAGTCAGACACTTTCAAGATGCGGGTTTCTATAGGATCATAGAGATCGGCTGGTTGTTGTTGGACTGGTCATTGATCACGGCTTTGATAGAGCGGTGGAGAATGGAGATGCACACATTTCACTTACCCATTGGCGAGGCTAATATCACGCTTCAGTACATGGAGGTTCTGTATGGGTTGTCGGTTGATGGACATCCTGTAGCTTACCCGCATGCTCTCAGAGAATATACGGGATTGCAGTACCTGGAGATGTTGCAGTGGCTCACCGGTTTCCACCCAGCAGAGGAGACTGCATTGAGTGGGGCCAGTCATTGGCATTTAATGCTTGTCCGGCTACATCTGGAGGCAATGGATGCGGACATTACAGATATATACCGAATCTTCATATCGACCGGTACACGAGATTGTTGATGCTGCTTATGTTTGGTAGGGTATTGTTCCCGAACACTTAGGGAAACTTAGTCAGCTTGAGATTTCTTCATCATCTTGAGCGGCTAGATGATTTACCTGGTTACAGCTAGGGTGCAGCTATTCTAGGTTACTTTTATAGGCAGATGTGTCGGGCGTGCATGGACACCCAGCGAGACGTTGCCGGATTTTTGCCGTTGCTGCAGGTGAAAACATAGTCAATTATTTTAATGATTATAACATACATAGTAAAAATATACCTTAAATGTTTCGTCCACATAGTATATTAGGTTGGGGCCTGGGAGCAGTTCCTGCAGTTGCAGCCACCTCTACCACCCATCGCTCCGGATGCACCACCTCTAACACTTCTACCTTTAGCTAGGAGGTGGGTTGATAGGCGAGGATACAGATGCGAGTACGAGGCTCTACATAATCTCCCTTATTGCAGGGATTTGTTGGATTTGCTGGAGGGCGCGCAGGTACGTGTATACTTAAGTTTACTTGGTCGGGCTTTATATGTGTTGCGTTTACTCATGATTCCTATTTTTACTTAATAGTTCATATGGAGGCCATACAGCGATGAGCTAATAGCTGGTTTGCCTGATTATTGCTCGAGCGACCGACTTATGTGGAGCTCTTTTGTCCCATTGATGTGTCTCGATATTATCAAGCATCATCCCACCGAGCGAGTCCTTCGCCAGTTTGGTCGAACGCAGCTTATACCTACTTCGCTCGCTTGGCTTAGGACACATTACCAGCGGGATGATCATTCTAGGGTTGACCAAACATACGTGGCCTGGCTAGAGGCGCAGAATGAGATTTGGGACCGTCGGTATGACCTGATTCCGCCACCCCCTCCACCTGAGCATACGAATGGTGAGCATGAGTATATGGGCTGGTACCGCCACGTTACCCGACTTTTCATTGGGAATCCCGTTCATCGCGCTAGTGGTCGGTACATTCCATACGTCGGGAGGCATGAGGCACTGGTATATTATCTATTATACTTACTTATAATGTTAACCTAGCATTCCGTAATTAATATTTTACATGTTATGCTGGCTATTGGCTTACATTTGTTCAACCAGTTAGGGCTGCAGATGCAGCAACATACCGGCGAGGGAGCGGAAGCTTTGCACGAGTATGGCCGCCAGGTTACAAATCTGGCTTCCCGGACATTGAGGCAAGCCCGAGATGACGAGCGCTTAGGACATGAGGCAAATTATCTACCGCCAGAGCAGTACAATCGTGGGCCAGCAGTGAAGCCTGAACGTGGTCGACGTGGCAGGCGTGCCCAGAGAGGAAGAAGTGTCCCACGAGGTCATGGGGGTCGGCGAGGACGTGGTCCACAGCAAGGGGGCGTTAAGCCACCTGTTGAGGATTCTGGAGTTGATCAGCCGGGTGACCACCCTGAGCCAGACGATGCTCCTCATGATATGCCGTCATTTAGCCTTCAGATGACGCCAGGGACTTCGTAGGTGACCCTGTCCGCTCCATTGTTGATCACGGGTAGGTCTATTACGCGACATGAGTGTGATCAGTATTTTCCTGGTCCCCCAGAGCCATCGACGATTGTTGATGATCATCCGACACGAGATGTGCATAGTGGGCGCCGACTGAGTTAAGGGTCATCATCGAGGGATGCTGAGGATCTTTCACAGGCGCATGTTTGTTTGTATTACTATTATTTATATTTGTTTTTATTTCATTTATTAGTCATCAATATCTAAAGTATTTTTTTTTTAAAGGCATCATCCTTGACCGTCACGGAGGCCACTTTGTGCGATACTAACATGCTTGAGACAGATGATTATATTCAGGAGCCCGCCGAGACCATGGTAAGACCATTAAATATTTTTTAGCTAACACGTACATTAGTAATATATATTTCATATACTAAAATATCTTATTATTCTGTAGGTTATTGCTGGACCGACGGCCCCTTCTACCGAGCCTGCCAGCCTTACCGACGATCATGCAGCAGTGTATCCTCCGATAAAGAGGCGACATGATGAGGATGATCCTAATAATGCAGTCGGGTGGGATGGATGCGCCTCATGCCAGCCAATGCTTTAAAGCATACAGGTTGTGGGATACATTCGCATTTTTTAGTGTCTGTACATATGACATTCAGTATATAATAGCAGCATTATTTATGTTTTACATTATTTGCGCATGTGTTTTTATTTCTCGGGTTATTTATTAGTTTAATATTATAACACAAAAACATGAATGACAACTTAATATAATTTAAATTCAGTACAATTAATAAAAATACATGACATGTAAAACATAAAGATAAAATACTACACTCAATATATCCATGTGTTTGTTTAGTCACTATCGCTCATTATTCTATGCTTCAACCACTTAAATTTCTCTTCCAATCTATTTTTTTCTTCTTCTGCATCTTTTAATTTCTCCTTCACTGCCGCAAGTTGTTGTTGTAGTTTAAAGATCTGGAGTTCGTATTCACAGGTCATATTCCAAACATACTGTAAACATGATTTGTAGTATTCCTGGTTAATGGGTTCATCATACCATTCTTCAAATATACATTAATTTTCGTCCTACCAATGGGGATTACAACACAACACTATTAATTAACATTTTATATAAAAAAAATATTAACAAATATGTTTTTCAAAACAATAACTTACAAGTTGTTGACAGATCCAGCGTCTGCGCCCCACGTTACTATTTGACCAACATGGCTTCAAAATCGCACGTTTGCCATAATAACACCTTGGTACGTCATTGCGTCCAAACATTTCTTAATGCAAGAAAAATAAAAATTTTATGGAAAGTTTTTCTATTTATTTTGGTTAAGCGCAAATAATAACTAAAATGTGCTAGGATTTTATATGCAAGATAAAACACATAACGTATATTGGTGGCGCGCTATGTTTCGCGTGATAATAATTCTTTAGGGTACAAAACAACCTTTTCCAGAACGGCAGCTTTTCCAGTTCGACGAGACAATACACATAACGCATATTGGTGGCGCGCTATGTTTTGCGTGATAATAATTCTTTAGGGTACAATACAACTTTTCCAGAATGGCAGCTTTTTCAAGTCGACAAGACAATACACATAACACATATTAGTGGCGTGCTATGCTTCGCGTGTTAATGATTACCTGGGATATAAGACAGCTTCATAAACTGAACAAAGACATCTGTATTCAAAGACCATTTGAAGAAACATTCCAATATCCATTTAAAAAATACCACTAACATTTAATAAGTGGTTCAAAAAGAGGCAGAAGGGTGAAGGTAGTTCAACGGATCCCCATGGAACACGTCTTAACACTATCGATCCCTACCTTGAAAAAAATATGCTAGGTTGCTATACTGACATGGTTGATGACAAGTGGTATGGTGTTCTGCGTCCCTTGGAAAATAAGCCTATAATATACACACTGATCTCAAAGTTGCAGGGCATATTATTGAGGGCGAAGCGCATTCTACAAAGCCTGAAGGTATGCGAATTTGGGGCAAAAAACTACAATGGGTTCCTCTTTATTCAAAACGATGTGATTATGAAGTACTATCTCACTTCATAGTACTGTATTGTGGCATGGGCTTATTGTGCCACAAGCACTGTCTGCAACCTTTCTAACAAACATATACAAAGATGAACCAGAAGTGATTCAGCATTTGATGAAGGGGATTCTAAAGATGGAAAAGGCATTAGATGTTCATCATGCAATGGATGATCTTAACTACCTTAGAGGAACGAAGGATCAGTACTGGTATTTATTCGAAAATAAAAAATTGCATAGAGACAATGATTATCCTGTTTTCCCAATAGTTGTCTAGAGGGAGGGACTACCTAAGTTTCTACCGCAGACGTTGGACGTTTGAGTCCCATATTGTTGTAGAAATCAAGCAAGTGATCTTATTGATGATAGCGATGAAATATGAGAAATGTGTGTCAATTGGAGCCTAGATTACGATGCCCTCGGTCCCGAAGGGTGCGTACACGATGTTGACGAAGAAGATGAAGACAGTGACATTGAAATCGTGCCAGACAACGACGATAATGGCGAATGACTATTGTTTTTTTTTCTTGGGGTGTATGTTAAATTGTTGTACTGAAGTATTAATGCTAAATATCAATTACATTTAACCCCATTGGAATAATAATTTTATTTCATATATTTTGCAAGCTGAACATTTATATACATTTATTACAATAAATTACTGTAACAAAACACTGCGTGTATCCTTGATAATTGGGCACACTGGATGAACTTCCACTGGGAGCTGAATTACCACCGCTACCCAAACCAGCTGAAGGACATTTACGGCGGTCGTGTCCTATTTGGGAATATATGCCACATTTACGCGCATAAACGGTATCACCAACATCTATTTGGTTTCGTATACGCGTTCTTTTCTGCACTTGTCGTTGATGCACATACTCCTTGTTACACACCATTTTAAATAGTTCCAGTGGCCAATAATGCTCAGCACCCACTGGCTGAAACTGTCCACTATAGGTGTTTAAGTATGCAACAATACTATATTCTTTATCAACGTACCTCGTTACCGCGAAACCTGTATGTTGAAAGCATTTCATGGAATATGAGCACGACATGTGATAGATGGACCATTTCCCACAAGATCATAACCTTCTGGTTTCATTGACGGTGTGTGTATTATTCCCCCGGTTATGATGGATAGCTGTGTGAACTTCAAAAATATTTCTCTCGTTGCAATACTACAAAAATGAATACCAATGTGCTCGCTTCTTGTATTTCTCAAATCTTTTCATTGGTATTGGAATGAATTCAATATCCCTTTCCATTAATGAGGATGCACCTCTAGACCTTTCAACAAACCTCTCAACCATCTGCTTGAATGACATCCGCAGCATGGTAGTGATAGGCAATCCACGTGTAGACTTCAATACCCGTTGAAAGACTCTGACACATTTGTAGTCAGAATTCCCCATCTTCTGCCACCATCCGCATGCAAAGTCCATTTGTCAAGCTCATGTCGCATCAACCAAGTGTAGGCTCCTTGGTCTTCCTCCCTGATCAAATCCATTCGCCTCCATAATTTACACTCTTGGTGATCTGTTGCATCCATCCACATTAAATCATGCAAGTCCTTGTTCGGATAAGCCCTCTGGAAGTTGGCCTTCAGGTGCCTCACACAGTAACGGTGGTAGGCATATGGATCCTGCCATGTACGCAAATTCTGTATAGAACTTAAAATACCGCCATGCCGATCAGATATTAGACAAATACCTGAATACTGTCTGACAACGTGCTGCTTCAAGTGGTTCAAAAATAATGTCCACGTCTCTTGGCTTTCATTAGCAAAAATACCAAATGCTAGGGGAAATATGCTTCCATTAGCATCTACTACAACGATGATCAACAACTTAATATCATACTTTCCATAGACATGAGTGCCGTTTATGGATATTACCGGTCGACAATGCACAAAACCATCAATGGCTAGTTTAAATGCACAAACTGCTATTCTCGGACTCCGCTCAAGATTCCATTCAACAACAGTCCCGAGGTTTAAGTGTTGCAATGTAGCCATGTACCTCGGTAGAGATGCAAAGGACTTATCCTAGTTACCATAAACAATTTCAATTGCACGTTTGCGCCCGAAAAATGCCTTTATTTTGGTAATGGTACACCCATATACCTGGTGGACAGATGTTATACGCTATTTGATCTTGTATCGTATGGACGCTTCAAAGTGTGGAATCAAGACAAGATAAATCAAGTCAACATTCAAGTTTAAATGATTCCCACTGAATGTGTCTATTTCACAATTGTGGGTGCCAATGTATTTACACACAACCCACATATTTATTTTCAGCTTCCTCGCACGTAACATACAATTACAACCCGTAAACCATCTACGACAAATAACCTTGTATACATCCGGAGATGACTCATGAACTACGATCTCACGACACTCTTTTATGCAGTACATTCGCATTGACCTGCTTAGGCGCGCTTTATCAGCAAAAGGCATGACCTTTGACAGCACCGTTGCTCTAGATTCATCCTACATTGTTGTCCAAATTTTATCAAGATCCCTTGTGAGGGCATCCACATCCGGCATACTTGAAAAATGATCAAGGTAGGGAATCTCCCTTGAATGAAACAGCATGTGGGACTCGTACACTCTTGGTCTAACGGGAGGTGGAGTATGCTCCCTCGTCAAATCAGGTTCAGCATTCTCTTCCTCCTCATCATCACCCTCATTAGGGAAGGGTGTGTCATCTCCAGACTCATCAGCATTGTTGTCATAATCACTATTCTCTTCCCGCATCTGCCACATGACCTTCAAGTTACTCGTTTTCACTGCACAACCAATAAAATAATGAGTTTCTCAAATTCATCCAAACTTTACATATAAACTTTATCACTTCACTTACAAATCATAATGTGTTGATATCCCATGATGGACATTATCCTGTTGATGATGACTCCCGGATGGATCACCATGATCCAACATACCAAAACTAGGCATATTCCAACTGGCTGTTGGTTCATAACTTGTAAAATTCTTATCTGGCCGGTACCCCCTGTGGAATATATGAGTCTTAATACAAATTCTATACATAAAAATAAACATCGTAACACAAAGGACAATTGAAGTTTACCACTCGTCTTGTGGAAAATATGAACTAGGGGAGAAATTATTTTCTCGCTCCTCATTCGTCCGTGGAGATAAGTTTAGATCAGGCCAAGCTCTTTCACCCAGAGCCTCTTCAGCTAAAACTGCTCCAAAATAACCACCCGATAATTGAGGGATATCCCTACTTTGCGGAACCTCATTATTGCGAACGTCTTCAGCCTTGACGTACATTTCCAATATTTTTATCATAAGAAGTTCTCGGTGTTCATCCGGAGTCCTCAAAAAATCTTTCAGAGTTTCATCGTCTTCGATGTTAAACTCAACATAACAAGCAACCCCTTGCGGAGTAACAGAATACGGATATCTTCCGGTTACTTTAATATTCACCGAACATTTGCTCATACTCATTTTTTACATAACAACGATACCAATCTATCGTACTCCATTGTAAGTGGCAACTTAACATGACACTGTGGAGAACAACTATAGCATACTGAGTTATTCTCCACCACAACCTCACCACCCAAATATAATGAAACCCTAATTCTTCGCTCTTCAGACATTATGATAAAATGCAAAATAACTTAACAAACAAATATTTAACGAACAAATATTTCGGAAGACTTGAAGGATTCTGAATGAATTTTTACAAAATATTCCTGAAACTCATTAAATAAGGAAAGAATTGATGTATAACGCCTTACATGTGCGCGCTATACCCAGTAGAATTACTGGTCTGTCAACTAAGTACAGAAGAATTATTAGTGAGCCCAAATTTTACGTATAGAGCGCTAATTCACCGCGTTATACCATGTTGAAATACTGGTGTGTCAGTCAATACCAAAAGAATTATAGGTGAGTCCAATAATTAAGTATTCACTGCGCTATACCTTAACGGACAAACGTGCCGTTAAAGTATAGCGCGATAAAATGCCGCGCTATACATATTATGGTGAATAATTTTTTTCCTCATATATTTTGGTTCTTTGAGTCTAAAAGAAACATATTTTGATTCCGGACTCCAATATAATGGTTTGCTTTTCGTTGACAACCTCAATGTAATGGTTGATGGATAAGAAGATTGTTGAGTTTGACTGCTGACAGTGATGGAGCAATTTGTCTATCTTTCATTGTCGAGTAGTGTTCTATAATTAATTGCTAGTAGAGATTTTTTTCCTTTTCCTACATATTTCTTTTTTATTTATGGTTTGCTTAGGTGTATCTATTTCCTAGCCTGACCTGACGAATGTTATCCACTAGTAATAAATAATAATAAATACATGACAAATTTTTCAATAGTTGACTTATACATATTTTCTTTCTTAGATCAACTAATGTTCGGACTTTCTTCTTTTGTATATTTCAACAACAATTAAAGTCAATTTTCTTCTTACATAAGTATGAACTTCATCAGCGTATGTGGTTGTTTATCTTCCTTTCTTAGGTCAAATTCATCCTCGCCTAATTAAAGATACAGGAGTAGTTTTGACACGAGACCCTAGGAGTTCATTTGCATGAAACTACAGAAAATAAATTTAGAAAAACGCATGTGATGTTGCCTTCACATTCAAAAAGCAGAAGTGTTAAAAAAAGCACATAAGACATCCTTTAGAAAGCTTACTCAGCAAAAATACCAACTAATCGAGTTATACCCCGTTTGTTCAAGCTAAAAGTATTTTTTTTCCCTTCAAAAAAGTGCTTTTTTTCTCCCTCAATTTGAGGTATTTGGGTTTTTTTGGGGGAAAAAAATGCTTTTGGCTAAA
This sequence comes from Nicotiana tabacum, assembly GCF_000715075.1. NCBI lineage: Eukaryota > Viridiplantae > Streptophyta > Magnoliopsida > Solanales > Solanaceae > Nicotiana > Nicotiana tabacum. Next base: position 135,821,945 of record NC_134083.1, read on the forward strand.
AGGAGAAATAGTTTTAAGAAGCCAAAAAAAATAGCTTCTTCCCTGAACCAAAAGCAAAAGCGTTTTGACTTTTCTAATTCCTCGCAAAACTCGCTTTCATCCTTCCCGCTCATAGGCATCCTTAACAAAATAGTACTATATAACAAAATAATCTTACTTAGTTTAAACTATTAAATAATATATAATGACTTTTGGGATGAGCTTTCATGTTTATTGAATAATGTTTTGATATATTTAAATTATCTTGAAAGAATAAAGTACTTTTTAATTTTTTTTATATTTTACTTACATTAAATTAAAATTTTAATTATTATCTTTAATAATAAATATTTGTAATTATTTATCTACTTATATAACATTATCTATTAATCAAATCTCTTCAGGTCCTTATTTGTAATTTGACACTTAAAGTCACTTTTTGAAAAACTTGGTCAAACACAAATTATTGTTCAAAAGTGTTTTTCAAATTGATTAGCCAAACACAAATGGCCTTTGTCAAAAAGTATCTTTTTTGAAAAGTACTTTTGAAAAAAATACTTATCAAAATAAGATAATTTTTCCAGCTTAGCCAAACATGTTATTTAGTACCTTTCGAATATCAAATGTTTAAGGAAAAAAATAACATTTCAACGTGGTAATTTGCATGGACATGCAAATCAAATAGGCCGTTTGGCATGATGAGCTCACTTGTACACATAGCAATTTAGAACAAAAGAAGAAGGTGCGATGCCTTCACATCCAAGAGACGTGCAGTCGTGATGTAAGCCACTACAAGTTTACATCGCATTGAAGTCAAAAGGCAGCTACTTAAGTCAGGTGATTTTGTAACATGCAAGAAGAAGTTAAGAAATTAGTCGTGGTATCGTTGTTACGACCCAAAGTCTCCAATCATGAGGTTGTAATAACGCCTAACATCCGCTTGCTAGGCAGATTAATATTTGCACAATAACTAAAATAATTTAACAATAAAAGAGATATTAATAATAACAAAAGGGTGAAATAGCATAAACATATAATAGATGTACAACCATCGTTGTCTAAAACTATACCCAGAATCGGAAATCACAAGTATATGAGCCACTAATAATACTAAATACAATCTGAATTAATGGAAATGCAATACTTTATGGAATAAAAAACAATAGATAAAGATAGGAAGGGGACTCCAGGGTCTGCGATCGCCAAGCAACACTACCTTAAGTCTCCTGGAAGAAAAGGGTCTGAGCAATCATTTATGGATGCCGCTGGGACCAATACCGGGATCTGTACAAAAAATACATAAATATAGTATGAGTACAACCGGCCCCATGTACTCGGTAAGTATCGATCCTAACCTCGATGAAATAGTGACGAGACTATGACAAGACATTCACTGTAAATTTGTATGATTAATAAGCAGAAAAGCAACAACAATATAGAGATACAAATAACTACATAACGAACGAAATAAAAAAGTAGATAACAGAGGGCCGCAAAATAACATTACATCACCACCTTATAACACAACCCATTAATGGATCATAACAACAAGAGCAACTATATAACATCCTCTCCTTTGCGGCATGCAACCCGATCCAATATATATAATAATATTGTTGAGACGTGCAACCCGATCCAATATATATAATAACAACCAAATATGGAGAGTCTCACAACATAACATAAAAGGGAACTAAAATGCATAATTCTTTAAGGCAATCTGATATAACATAGTAGAGTGAAACAGGAAACAAGTAAAGGCAAGAAGACAAGTAAAGGCATGAGACAAGTAAAAGCATTCATCTAATAATATGTAAGAGCATATAACAAATAAAGGTGTACAATAACTAAAACTATTAAATAAGCTAGAACATGTAACAATTAAGGATACATAACAAGTAAGGACATGTACATCAAGTGAAACATCTATCACGTGTAAGCACCTAACAAGGAATAAGTAAAGACATGGTATAATTAAAGGCGTAAAATAAGGTAACACACCCTGCATGCTTAAACGCATGACAACGCATATACACACATCATCTTGTATATACGTCGTCCCCACACATAGATCATGTTGTAAGTAGGCCAATTATGTCCTAATTCCCTCAAATCAAGGTTAACCACGATACTTACCTCTTTGCGACACAATATCGAGAATCCAATTCGGTTTTCCTTTATAACAAGCCTCCAAACCACCTGAATCTAGTCAATTATTGTTCAAACAAGTCAAAACAAGCTTTAGACACTACCATCATGCGATAAATATTCAATATTTAACATATTTTAAAAAGTCAATAAAAAGTCAACCCGGGCCCACGTGGTCGAAATCCAAAATTAAGATCAAATCCTGATTACTCATTCATCTTCGAGTCCAAATATATAATTTATTTCGAGATCCGGCCTCAATTTGAGGTCTAAATATCAAACTTATAAAATCCATAATTTTTACCCAAAATCCCAATTTCTATTCTATGAAATCTTAGATTTGACAGTAAAAATTCATGCAAAAGTAATAAAAATTGAATGAAATAAGTTAAAGATACTAAGTTATGAAGTTGGGAATAAATTGGTCTACAAAAATTGCCTCTATGAAGTCTAGGTCTAAAAAAAAAAAAGCTAAGTCCCAAAATCTCAATATTTTACTCAGCTACAGATATCGCAATTATAAACTCTTGTTCATAATTGCAATGTCTGCAAATGCGATTAGCTGGCCGCAATTGCGAACCAGCCCCTGAGCCTCCAATATCGCAAATGCGAACCTGGGGTGTCCGCATATGCGAATTCAGCTTCGCAAACGCGAAGCTGCCGCTTACTCCTTCAAAGTCATAATTGTGATAGGAACTTTGCAAATGCGAAGGTTGTACATTTAAACCACATCCCGAACTTTCTTATCACCATAACTATTTTGCATGGACTTTGCTATACAGAGCCGCTCCTGAATCAGTTTCACTTTCTCCAAAGCATCATGAATCAAATCTAAGACTCACCTGGCTCAAACCAACCAACTGGAGAACGACATCGCCTCCTATATAAGGCCTCATACGGAGCCATCTGGATACTCGACTGGTAGTTGTTATTGTAGGCAAACTCCGCTAGAGGTAGAAACTGGTCCCACTAACCCCCAAAATTAATAGAGCATGCTCTCAACATATCCTCCAATATGTGAATGGTCTGCTCGGACTGCCCATCTCTCTGAGGGTGAAATGAGGTACTCAGCTCAACTCGTGTGTCCAACTCATGATGCATAGCTCTCCAAAAGTGTGAAATGAACGGCGTGACATGATCTGAAATGATAGAAATGGGCACACTGTGCAGACGAATAATGTCCCTAATGTAAATCTGAGCCAACTGTTCTGAAGAGTAGGAAGTCATCATCGGAATAAAATATGCGGACTTAGTCAGCCAGTCCACAATGACACAAATAACATCGTACTTCCTCAAGGTCCATGGTAAGCCTATCATAAAATCCATAGTGATGTGCTCCCATTTCTACTCTGGTATCACCAGCTTCTGAGTCAACCCATTGGGTTTCTGATTTTCATACTTCACCTATTAACAATTCAAACACCGGGAGATATGTCTAACAATGTCTTTCTTCATCTTTCGCCACCAATAATCCTGCTTCAAGTCACGATACATCTTTATGACACCAGGGTGAATGGAATACCGTGAACTATGAACCTTCTCAAGGATTAGCTCTCTCAACCCATCAATATTTAGGACACAAATCCAACCCTAAAGTCGCATATGTAATGACCCGACCGGTCGTTTTGCTTTCTAAATCCCCGTTCCCCTAATTAAGACTCTCCATATGTGCTTTTACTATTTTATGAGTTGCGAGGATGGTTAGTTCAGGTTTGGAACGGTTCGGATTGAAATCGAAATACTTAGTTCCTTAATAGTGGCTTAAAATGGTTAAGTTTGACTTGAGTCAACGTTTTGAGTAAAGGACCATGGAACCGGGATTTGACAATCCCAATAGGTTCGTATGATGATTTTGGACTTGGGCGTATGTTCGGATCGAGTTTCGGATGACTCGGGAGCATTTCAGCACTTAATATTGAAAGTTGGTGCATTGAAGGTTTTCAAGTTCTTTAAGTTTGGTTTGGAATAGGTTTTGGTGTTATCGAGGTCCGTTTTGGATTTCAAGCTTGGGAGTAGTTCTGTATAGTGATTTAAGACTTGCACGCAAAATTTGGTGTCATTCCGAGTAGTCTAAGTATGATTCGGCGCGTTCGGAGCAATTGAAAACTTGAAGTTCATAATTTGATTCAGTTTGGTTTTGGGGTGCGATTCTTAGTTTTGATATTGTTTTACGTATTTTGAGAGTTCGAGAAGGTCAGTATTATGGTTATGGACTTGTAGGTGCATTTAGAAGGGGTCCCGGGTGGCTTGGGTGAGTTTCGGTCCGCCCGGAGCTATGTCTCAAAATCTGGTGTGCTGGTTCGGGTTTCCTTCTTCGCGATCGCGAGGGCTGTGTAGCGTTTGCGGAGAAGAAAATATGAGGGGCTGAGATTTGCTCTACGTGTTCACGACCCCTTGCCCGCGTTCGCGAAGGTCTGGGACCTGTGGCCTTCGCGTTCGCATGAGGGGGCCCGCATTCGCGTATGGAGAAAGGCCTGGGGGGTGTGAGCTTGCTCCTCTTCGCGTTCGCGAGCTGGACCCCACGTTTTCGAAGATCAGGCTTCTCAGCCTTCGCATTCGCGTGTGGGTCCTCGCATTCGTGATGGGCTTTTTCTTGGGCCAGGGCAGCTTGCCTTCGCGATCGCGATGGCTTTTGTTAGTTTGGCAATCTTCGAGAGATGGTTGTTCATTTTCTTGAATTGCTAAATTTTCATAAATTTTACGAACAAGTATGGGTTAAGTATAGTAGAAATTAAATAAACTTGGGGAATAGGGAAAAAATACTTTTTAAATTTTATAATTATTTCATTAATGGCTGGTGCATTAGTTGGATTAGTTTTATACTTATCAAATACAACAGAAATTCCACAAATATACCATAATATTTGTGTAACAGTAGGATAATATATACTAGAAAATTATTTTGTAGCATAATAAAAAATTTCTAAAATTTAGTAAGCAATTGGAGCCGTTGCCCAACGGCTAAAATTCAAAAAAAAAGGACACGGGACAGGCGGGATGGGACGGGATGGGACAGGCGGGACGGGACGGGACGGGACGAAACGGGACAGGACAAACGGGACGAAATGGCCATCCCGTCCCATCCCGTGTCCCGTTTAACATGAGCCCATCCCGTTTAGAATTAAGTGGGACGGGACGGGACGTCCCGTCTCGTTGGACAACCTTAATTAAACGTTCAAATATACCCTTGGACTTTCGAAAATGGTTTAAGAATACCCCTCGTTATACTATTGGGTTATCTATACCTCTGCAGTCATACTTTGGGTTCAAATATACCCCTCATTTAAACGGAGGGACACATGTCATCGTCTTGTTGGCCAATTCTAAATATTTTCTAATTAATTAAAAAGACCCATTACCCATACCCGAAAATCAATTTTCTAAAGCAATATTTTTGGGTAAAAACTGGAAAAAATTGAATTTCTTTTTACTAAAAATTGAAAAAAATAAAAATATTTTTTTTCCAGTTTTTACAAAAAATCTGCTTTAAAAAAACTGAAAAATATTTTCTAAAACAATATTTTTATAAAAACTGGAAAAAAAAATTAAAAAGTAATTTTCTAAAGCAATTAAAAACTGGAAAAAACTGAAATTCTTTTATCTAAAAACTGAAAAAAAAGAAAATATTTATTTTTTCAGTTTTTACAAAAATATTACTTTAGAAAATTGCCTTTCAGCTTTCTTTTAGTTTTTACAACAAAAAATTGCTTTAGAAATTATTTTTCAGTTTTTTTTAAAAGTAATATTTTTCTAAAAACTGAAAAAAATATTTTTGAATTTTTCAGTTTTTAGTAAAAAAAAATATTCAGTTTTTACAAAAAAAAATTGCTTTAGAAAATTGATTTTCGGGTATGAGTAATGAGTCTTTTTAATTAATTAGGAGATATTTAGAATTGGCCAACATGACGATGACACATGTCCCTCCGTTTAAATGAGGGGTATATTTAAACCCAAAATATGACGGGTATAAATAACTCAATAGTATAACTAAAGATATTCTTAGAGCATTTTTGAAAATACACGAGTATATTTGGCCATTTGCCGTATATTAAATCCTATTAGTATATTAAATCCTATTAGAGATGGGAAGTAAACGAGTGGTTTTAAAACTACTCAACTCATTCACGTTGATGGAACGTGAAAGTAACTGTCGAAAGGAAACTCTCTTTTATAAAGAGTCCTCTCCCTCTCTGCCAATTTGGGGATAACGTTTTCCCATGAGACGTTTTCTCTAAGTTAAGGAAAAGAAAGAGAAATCAATCCTATCACATACAAGATTAAAAGAAATTCCGTACAATTTCAAGAAAAACTCGTCATGAATTCTGGTATATTGTTTTTAATAAACTATTGTAGTTATGTGTTATTGTGAAAATCGTATAGTTACATGATCCTGAATAATTGATATGTTTTATGTTAGATTATTTATAAATAATAATCTAGAATTACAAAACGTTACAGATTTTTAGTACTATCCTTGTGAAAAGAATTTCTTTTCTTTCTTTCTTCTCTTTTTGATATGCAAAAGCTATTCTTTGTTTGCAAGATTTATATTTCACAAAAAGGTTAAACATTTTAGACAAAGGACAAGCATAAATTTTGAACAATTTAAACGAGGGAATTACTTCGTTCTCTTCTCACTAAGTTTTAGAAGGTTCTTATAAATTATAAGAATTCACCTTTAATACTATTCATGTCAAAAAGTACTTACATCTTTTTGTACTAAAAACCCTTTAAATGTTCCTAAAAGGAAAATGTTCTTATCACCGTTAAATATTTATTTTTCTCTTTAATCGTTTCATATTTGAGATTTAAAAAAATTCCTCTCCAACCCTCAATTTTAAACAATGGACATTCTTCTCCTTCTGTTGTGCATAATATTTATTTTTCGTTGACATTTCCAATATTCTTTTTATATAATACTTTTTTAATATTGTTATATCATATATATGAAATATTTTACCTAGGTGTTTTATCTTATTAAGTTCATCACAATAATGAATAAAATATTCATTTTATAAATTTATTATAAACTTTATCATTATTTTTTATTATGTTAATATTACGTGCAGTAAGCATTTACTTAAGTTTTACTATCTCTCTTATTATCTCTTGTGTACATAGATTTTTTATTTTTGGTTATCATTAATAAAATATTTATTAAATTATAGTTTAAAATTCATTTAATGTATAAATATAAATTCTTTTAAGAATTTGTTATAACATCCGCCTCCATTTTATTAGTAATATGTTTTGTATTACATGCATTGCGTATGTATTATAAAGGTCTCACTCTCTTTTGTTCTCAATTTTGAATAGATTTTTTGGCTTTGGTTTCCATTAATTGAATTACTTATTCGAGCAAATTACTTTTGTTATAGAAGAGTTTTTTCTTCTCATTTGTTTTATTATTCAACGTTATTAACTTAAATGCTAAATTATTATTTTTCACTTTTGTTTTTCAAAAATAAAATTTATTTGTTCAATAGGTAAGTTCATAACATAGATTAAAAAAGAAAAAGTATATCATTTATTAAAGTTAAAAAGAGGAGATATAAAGGTTGATAATTTTGAAGGTAACAACTTTTTTGGATGATTGTTATGTATTGTTTCATTATGTGTCGTATGTTATTGTATTGTAATCTACTGTATCGTTTTGATATATACAATATTTGTATAGATTGTATTGTATTGTTTGTCATCGTTTTATGATGTCATACACCAACAATATGAAGAATAAATTTGTTGTAATTTTATAAAGAAAAAGTGAGGTACGAGGTAGAACTATTATATAAAAAGATAGGATAAATGATAAAATAGAATTATTTAATAATAAAGAAGGGCAAGATGAGAAAAAAAATATAATGACGCTACCACACCAAATCAATCGTTTCATAAAGTGATACTTTTCATTGTTACGCAACGACGGATTTAACGATACGATACAATAAAATTTAAATAACAATCAAAACAAACATTGTATTTAAAGTAACAATACGATACAATATAATAATTAACAATCATCCAAACAAGCTGTAAATAAAGGTAGATAGTTTAGACAGTGAAATAGATATTTATCAAGCTCAATTAAGATATGAAAAAAAGGATGTAATTTAATTGGATTTAAATGATTTTTGCCCTTTCATAACGTAAAATTGCAGTGTTCAATATCTTGAATTTAATACTACAAGTATCTTACGTAGAGAAAATAAAAGAAAATATATACTCACGGTTCAAAATATTAGTAGCATAGATTAAAAATATTTACACATGCTGTTTCAATTAATCATGTACAACATTTTGGAGCTTAGAAGGTACAACACAACAAAGCACTGCAACTCGCTCAGAATCGAAGACGTGGGGTTCCTCTGATTCATAGCAATCAGTTTCCCATCAATTTCATCTCAGAAGCTTTTTCAATCACATTGGATAAAGGTTAGAGAAAGTTTCAGTTTTACCAAAAATTTGATTTTTATTTCAGTTTTCTTAAACCCTCATTCATTTGATTCTACGACCAATTGGAAGGTTAGTGAATCGCTCAGGAAAAGTCTAAGTGGGTCATCTTCTTCTTCGTGCTGTTGATTTTCAGTTGATATAGTGGAATTCATCACCATTGATTTCCTGTTTTCTGTTTTGTTTTCGTATTTATGCTTTTTGTCTTTCCCAACTTCTCTTCAGTAAATTAGTTGTTTTTGAGCTTTTAACTCTTTGTAATTTGAGGTTTTTTTTAACAAAATAGATTATCATGTTTTCCCAAGTTTCTTTTGACACTTTGGTAATTTCTTATATTTAAGCAGGTATTTTTAATCTTCTTGCCGTTCCCTGTTCAGCTTTTGTTTATTCCTTTATGTCTTGTTTTGTTTACATTTGTGCATCTGGAGTTCTTGGTTTGGTAGTTCCCTGGCTTATATATATATATATGGCCGTGGTTGTAGCTTTGTATTTTTGTCCAAGGCACTCCTTGCTAGAGTTTCTTTATCAGTTTGTAGTTTGGTATGCTAAGTTTATTACATCCCCAGACAAGGAAGGGATAGGATAATGGTAACGACATGTGAAGAAACGGACACTGCGCCTAATTCAACCCAAAAAGCTTATGAGGAGCGGATTGCGCTAGAACATATAAGGACCGCAACCCATCCCGTCATCCAATGTGGGACTTAAACCCCCCAATGTAACACGGGAACCCAACAATGAGAAACACAACATGGATTGATGGGTTTGGCTCTAATACCATGTGAAAAATGGACATTGAGCCTAACTCAACTGCAAAAGCGCTCACGAGGAAAGGGTTGACCAAGACCATATAAGGAGACTACAACTTAGTCCCTCAACTGATGTCGGACCTAACATAAGGTGGGGGCTCAAGTCATCAAGGGAACCCAAGTGGGAAATGGCCATTGTTAGGCTCTTGGGTAGGGGGTTTTGGGGTGGGATTTAACCATTAAGAAAAAAGAAGTTTGTCCTGCCTCCAAGAGTGAGGGTTATGCTGGTAAAGCTCATTGAGGAGTTTTGTTTCTCAAGTCTCGAATATGGACAGCTGAAATACTGCAGCCATAGTGAATTACATTGTCGAAGCAACATTTGCTGGACATCCGGTTAAATAATTTTAGCTTATGACTTGTTTAACTGTCAATTCCATTCCCTTCTCTACTTTTCTTTTTCTCTCTGTAATTACTGTTTAGATTTAGATTGCAAGAAAGCTCGGTTTCTTATAATTAATTAGCAAGTGGTAGGGTATCAGATTTCCTTTGATGGACATGATGCTTCCTTTACTGGTTTTGTAAATTCGCCAACAGCATGTTTTGTTTCTGGCTGAGCTGCTTGCAACATATTGCAGTTTGTTATTATTATTTTACTCCACTTCATGTGATATCTATTTTGAATTCAAAATGTCCTGGCTTTAGTATTGCTGAAAAGGATTCTCTTATTTTGTATGCTATTGCCGACAAACTTTTGTTTAAAGTAGAACTCATTTGTTTATTGTGGTATTAGGATTAAAATAAAATCATTGTTGCTAGTGGGTGCTAGACTGGGGGTTCAACCTAGTTGCTGAACTTTGTGAATGTAAATAAGATTCAGGTCAACTTTCATTGATTGTTAAAGTTTCTTCACGACTGAAACTTTTGCATATTTTTATATTGTTCAGTGCAGACCTATCAACAAAAAAGGAATTTTTTAGTACTGAGTTGACATTTTTCCTCTCCAGCTATTGTTGGAGAAGATTGATTTCTCATGGATATAGCCCTTGAACACACGATTAAGTAAAAGCAACTGAAATGTTGTCCAAAAGATGGTTGATCATGGAGTTGTCGTGCAAAGTAGTCTTCAAGTGATTGGTGATATGGTTGATGCAGTAGACAACACATGTCACAATAGGGATGGTGGAGTTGCCACTTCTCCTAAGAGAAGCATTGCCGGAGTAGAAGGAAATGCAGATTTGGAGCCACGTGATGGGATTGAATTTGAGTCCCACGAGGCTGCGTATGCATTCTACCAAGAATATGCCAAGTCCATGGGATTCACTACCTCGATTAAGAACAGCCGTCGCTCAAAGAAATCAAAAGAATTCATTGATGCTAAATTTGCATGTTCTAGATATGGTGCGACTCCGGAATCAGATGCTGGCACTAGTAGACGTCCTAGCGTCAAAAAGACCAATTGCAAAGCAAGCATGCATGTTAAGAGAAAGCGAGATGGAAAATGGTATATCCATGAGTTTATAAAGGATCATAATCATGAGCTTTTACCAGCCTTGGCTTATCATTTCCGTATTCACAGGAATGTTAAACTTGCTGAGAAAAATAACATTGATATTCTTCATGCTGTTAGTGAACGAACAAGAAAGATGTATGTTGAGATGTCTAGACAATGTGGTGGAAGTCAAGAAGTTGGCTTGCTAACTAACGATTTAAATTACCAGTTAGATAGAGGCAGGTGCTTGTCATTAGAAGAGGGAGATGCACAAGTTATGCTCGAGTATTTCATGCATATCCAGAGAGAGAACCCATACTTCTTTTATGCGATTGATCTCAATGAAGATCAACGCTTAAGGAACTTGTTCTGGATTGATGCCAAAAGTAGGAAAGACTATGTCAGCTTTAGTGATGTGGTTTTCTTTGATACCAGCTATACGAAAAGCAATGAAAAGATGCCGTTTGTTCTTTTTGTTGGGGTAAACCATCATTGTCAACCTATGTTGCTTGGATGTGCACTTGTAGCAGATGAGACCAAACCAACATTTGTGTGGTTGATGAAGACGTGGCTTAGGGCAGTAGGTGGGCAGGCTCCGAAGGTGATGATCACTGATCAAGATAAGTCACTCAAAGCAGCTATTGAAGAAGTTTTCCCGTGTTCACGTCATTGCTTTGCGCTTTGGCATGTGCTTGAAAGAATTCCGGATATTCTTGCTCATGTCATAAAGCAGCATGAGAATTTCATGGAAAAATTCAGCAAATGTATATTTAATTCAGTAACTGATGAACAATTTGATTTAAGATGGTGGAAGATGGTCAGCAGATTCGAACTGCAAGAGAATGAATGGATTCATACCCTGTATGAGGAGCGCAGAAAGTGGGTTCCAGCTTACATGAGAGGCAGTTTTTTTGCTGGAATGTCAACAGCTCAACGATCAGAGAGTATAAGCTCCTTCTTTGATAAGTACATTCATAAGAAAATTAGTCTCAAAGAGTTTATGAGACAATATGGAATGATTCTGCAAAATAGATATGAAGAGGAAGCAGTAGCAGACTTTGAGATATTGCAGAAACATCCTGCTTTAAAATCACCTTCACCTTGGGAAAAGCAGATGTCAACAATTTATACACATGCTATATTTAGGAAATTTCAAGTTGAAGTGTTGGGTGTAGTTGGGTGCCATCCAAAGAAGGAAGCTGAAAATGGGGAAAATGTAACTTTTAGAGTTAATGACTGCGAGAAAAATGAAAATTTTATGGTCATGTGGAATGAGGCAAAATCAGATGTTTCTTGTTCGTGCCTTCTATTTGAATACAAAGGTTTCCTTTGTAGGCATGCAATGAATGTTCTTCAGATCTGTGGTCTTCCAAGCATCCCATCTCAATATATTTTGAAGAGGTGGACCAAAGATGCAAAGAATAGACAGTTGTTGCTTGAGGAGACCGAAAGAATAACCAGGGTGCAAAGATACAATGATCTATGTAGAAGGGCTATTGAACTGGGTGAGGAGGGTTCCTTATCTGAGGAGAGTTACGGTATTGCCTTCCGTGTCCTAGATGAAGCTCTAAAGGACTGTGTGAATGTTAACAATAAAAGTTCTACTTTAACAGAATGTAGCAGCAGTTCTATTGGACTTCGTGATCTTGAACAAGATACTCAAGGGATTCATGCTACCAAAACAAGTAGGAAGAAAAATACAAACAAGAAACGGAAGGTTGGTTCTAGGATCATTAATTGTTTTTATCATAACTTGTTATAATAATTTGGCTCCACTGATATGACCACATTAAAGTAATGGTGTCTCAGGTGCACACTGAACCAGAAGCTGCAATAGTTGAAGCACAAGATAGCTTGCAGCAGATGGTTTGTTTCTTAGCAATTTATTCATTGTTTATTGCATGTTTACAAGTTCATATTAAGGAATCCCTTAGCATGATAAGAAATGCTTTCAGTGTGTGAGAACTCCTTTTTCTATTAGCAGTAAAGTAGTTTAAGCCTTTTCAAAAATGTTAGCACTTGCCAGTTGCCACAGGCCCTTTTTTTCTGGAGTAATAAAATTTTCGCTCGTGTGCGACTTTGGTGATATACTAACTTAAAATTGCTGGTTATAGGGTAATCTTAGTGTGGGTGGAATGACATTGAATGGCTATTATGGCACACAGCAGAATGTGCAGGGACTGGTAGGTTACAATATTTCCCTAGATCACATTCGTGACTGTTGCTTTATTCTTGCAAAAATGGAACGAGTCATTACAAGTAAAATTTGGCGATTTCTACTGTTATGATCTCTAATTCGTGTTCACTGGTAGATACAGTTGAATTTGATGGAACCTCCCCATGATGGCTATTATGTTAACCAACAGAATATGCAGGGACTGGTATGTGATATTGGTCTATTGAATTGGATTTTCTTACAAGATTCAGATCCATGTAAACGAGATATATTTTAATCATGCTGCAGGGACAACTCAATACAATTGCACCTGGCCATGATGGGTTTTTCGGGTCTCAACAAAGCATTCCTGGACTAGTATGTTATGCTACTAATTAACTTTCTTGGCTATATATTACGATTCAGAGAATGGAATTTATGAAATGTTTCTTCCATTCGTTTAGGGGCATCTGGATTTTAGGCAGCCAAGTTTCACATATGGTCTGCAGGTTTGTCCTTTTATCCTCCAGTTTTGCATTTTTGTAATTTACAGGATGCGAATAACTTCCGGCATCTTATGTCACTTCAGGATGAGCCTAGTCTAAGAGCTTCTCAGCTGCATGGTAACAGTGCTAGACATGCATGAAGATGATCGTTTCTGTTGGTCATGCATTTTCTTTTGAGGAAAACCCTCATCAGATTTTTGATAGAAGTATTCACCTGTGTATAAGTTGATCCGAAGGCTGACGGAGCACTGAGTTCAAATTTTGATGTCATGCCTTGGTAGATAATGGCGTGTTCAGGTTACTGTTTTTCGGAACCTTTTTTGTTTCTCACAGGATCAGAATTTCAGATTGGTTTACAAACCGAATGTAGATATCTTAGGTAAATCTCAGAGGTAATGATTTAGAATTTTTTGAATGTTAATGAAAGTTCAAATTTTTCATGAACCGCTCCCTTTCCGGCACTTTTTTTTTCCCATTGTTGCTGATTTCTGATCATTCATGGAGGATGCAGCCATTTTGTGGTATCGCTTATCAATTATCATCTTTCAGGTTTCAGGGACTCTATTCAACTTTGAACTATTAGCCAGGGATTTTAACTTGTATAAAGTGAGTGTAGAAATTTTTACACTGTCAGATCTTTTAAAAAGAAAGTAATTACACGCAGAGGCGAAGCGAGAATTCTACAGGGGCACCATTACATTTAATATTTATTTATTACTGCTCGTAAAGATTGGTAAGGGGGCCTTTGTTAATATCTGACTATTTCTTGAAGAAAATTAGCAAGTATATGGAGTTTTTGTTGAAGTTTCCGGGTGTCTGTGACCCCTCTGCCTACAATGTAGATCCGCCTCTGATAGTCTGATTACACGTAATTTTCCATAATAATTGGGATTACTTACATGAAAATAAGGCAAGTTAAATTGCACTATTCAATTTTCATTATATTGTTTGAGCTGGTCCAAAGTGCTCCAAAAGGCACTTGATAAATTTTCATACCTACAGATGCCACTACATCTAAGAATAGCTTTTCTCTTTCATCCATACCTTCGACCGGTCAGGTGACTATTCAAGATTTAAGTTTATGGGTTCTGAATTCTACGACAAAATAACAATCGAGTTTGGGAGAGAATATTTATCCATATTAAGCGAACTGTTTAATACAAATATAGGGTCTAACTCAAAGCTACTGGGTTTTACCAAATCTCTAGCAATCATCTGAAAAATTCGAGATGATCTCGATACCGTGTATCTCATAACACAGCTTTGACTCTCTTAACTGCTCTCCTGGCAGCTTCAGATCCTTAGGCATTCAGCATGGCAGGGATTGTATATTCGACTAAGAATATAGGTCATCTTGCATTTCAAGGTGCCAATACCCACTCCAGCTGATACAACAACAACGACGACGACGACGGCCCAGTGAAATCCCACTAGTGGGGTCTGGAAAGGGTAGTGTGTACGCAGACCTTACCCCTACCCTGAGGGGGTAAAAGCTGTTTCTGAAAGACCCTCGGCTCAAGAAAACGAGAAGAGACAATATATCAGTAGCATCAACAGAAACCAAAGGAATACTAACAGCAACATAAAAGCCAGAAAGTAGATGAAAACAATAGCAATAATCAGTAAATAGGACCGGCACTATAAAATGAAAGAGTCGTGAGAACACAACATTAACCACTAGCAGTCTAAGATACAAAATCCTATCAGACTAGCCTCACATAGTTACGACCCTACCCTACAACCCTAATACTCGACCTCAACAGCTTCCTATCAAGGGCCATGTCCTCGGAAATCTGAAGTCGCACCATCCTGCCTGATCACCTCTCCCCAATACTTCTTAGGCTGCCCCCTACCTCTTCTCATGCCTTCCAGAGCCAGCCGCTCACACCTCAGTGGTGTAACCGGGCTTCTCCTCTGTACATGCCCAAACCATCTGAGCCTCGCTTCCCGCATCTTGTTATCAATGGGAGCCACGCTCACCTTCTCCCGTATATCGTCATTCCTAATCTTATCCATCCTCGTGTAATTATTTGTACTCTAGTAATAGTTTTTCAAATTTTCAAGGTAAACAATCTTTGCTGAACTAATACATAGGTATCATAGTGAAATTTTAAAATGGATGTGTCAGTTTCAGTCAAGCCTTTCGCTGCCACAAAGATAAGACTGCTTTTCTTTGGATTAATTATGTCTGATATCACTAATGGAACATTTAGGTGACGCCAAAGTCTTGGATAAAATTATACCATGTCAAGATTACTTAGGTTGAGCTCTGGAGTTTGTCAACTCATCTTTTGAGCTTTCACAGAAAGTGATTGTTTGATCCAGTGTTTGCTTATAAGTTACATATTGACAAAGATCTTTCTCCAACATCTTATTATGTTCGCTTATTGTAGCTTTCCCTTAGACTCAGCATTTTATTCAGAATAAACAAGCTATTGCCAAAAATCATTAAAAATGAGTATGCAATTTCATTTTTGGAGCAATTAGACATCCCCTGGGAAAAGAAAAGAAAAAAACAGATAAAGGGTACTTGGAATATCAAACCTAAAACTCAGCAACAAAACAAAAATAAGGATACAATTCATGTGGCTCATCACTTCCCAGTTAATGATAGGACACCGATAACAGACAGAGTTCAGCTACTATGGCAGCATAAAGCTATGCAGTTTACCAACATTGTCGACTTGAGTGAATAAAAATTAATCTATTGATTGCATCTTAAAGATACAAAGACGAGCACAAATTCGTTCATTGTGGCCAAAATTACACGTTTAAAATAGAGACAAGCAAGTAACTATATCAACGCAAACGTCATCTTCTAATTCTCGTGATGAAAGCTACAAATTAAGGGTGGATCATTCGCTATCTCAGATGAAAATCATATATCATCACTTCATTAGTCCTTTTTGTCCTGCACATTCTCTGTAGGCTGATTCACATTCTTTTCCTTTGCCGGTGCAACCTTGGCAGCTGTAGAGCGTTCCGACTTGGAGAAATTGATCAAAATTTGCATAAGAACTGTAACAACAGCCATGAGAGCAGCTGAAATTGCAACACCCTTCCATGACGACAATAAGGCAGTTGCTTGTAAAAATTTTATGGTTCCTAAGATAAGAATGCATGCCCAAGATGCAACTACCTGTTGTTCAGGAGAGACGAGTTATTTGATATACAAATAGAACCAAAATATACACAAATTCGCCAGCAGAATCAGAAAGTGTCGTACCACAAGGGATTTCACTGGGCGGCCAATGTCTTGCAGCTGTTCTTCCCCAAAAGTGTCTTCAGCAATATGCTTATCCAATAACTTGTCCTGGTGGAAGAGCAGATCACCAGACAACAACAAAATGATGAGAGACTCATCTAAAGGAGTTAGAATGCTTTTCACAGACATCACAAATAAGCACGAGGGAGGATTGTTTCCACAGTTAATTTTCTGGTAAGGAGATTTAACAAGGACGGACAACCTTGGCCACAAAGATATCTCTACACCATTGGGCAATGGCCTCATCATTTTCAGGCATATCCTTCATCTCATGCCGCTTGAGGTGCACATGCACCTGCACAATAGCAAATAAAAAGCTAAACACTAGACAAAAAAAACCTCTCTTGGTTCATACATTTTAGTCCCAGCAAATTTAAGTACTATGAGACAAGTTAAATTTTTGGACACAAAGATACAAGGTTTATTCTGTGGACTCCATTAACATCCATGAAGAGGATATGCACAATTCCAATTTCTTTTTATTCAATTTCTAAATTGTGGCATAATATGCTCAACGTAGTTTATATATTGTTTCTTTATTGCAACATTTTTTCAGACCGGAGCACTGATGATTGACCAAATACGCTTTACGATTTCTCAGAGGGTATCACATTCTAGAATCTATTTATCCCAGATATGCAAGGGAAGATAAATCTCAAGAGACCCCCGTGGGTAAATCTATTCGCCAGTTGGAATGACGTAAACAGAATCATGTATGAACAGTAAAAAATCTAGTATGCTTATTTACACTAGGGCTGTCATGTTCTTTGCTTTAACATATGCTTTGTTATTCCTCTTATCATCTCTAAACTTGTCTTTTCTCATGCTTTTCCTATGTTCAGCAACTCTCTTTCTTTTTCTTTTTTTTTCTCCTCTTTTAAACTGATTTTTTTTTTTTTTTTTTTTAATAATTTCCCAAGCTTTCCCTCCCATCCCCTCCATTGGCATCCGTAGGAACTCCCACATCACACCAGTGGTGACAATCACAAGTAAGAACTTGACAACTAGAAGTTTCCTAGAACTTTTTTCCAGTATTCTGACGCCATAAATGACTGGCAAATACTTAAAACAGAATACCAAAGTTCCAACTTAATGGATAGTTTTATTTACCACAGAAGGCTGCCCCTTGAAGAGTCTCAGCATTGTAGGTGCAGGTGAACTTTTGGGGATGCAAATTGTTGCATCATAAATAGCTGGAACAAATGAGCGCATATGACTTACTGCAGTAACGAAACCCTGAAATCAACAAAAAATGGGAAACACTAAAGATAGCAATGCAATGAAAGAACCACGTTAAAGTAGAACAGAATACATTCTAAACTTCAGAAAAATCTGTTTGGACGCCTTAATGGGCGGTGTATTGCATCAGACGCAACCTTGGACATGTACAATACGTGAATCCGAAAGCATCAGCCTGCTTATTTAGATTGCCACAATTTCTTTTCTTATAGAAATGGTAAGTGCATTATTAATATAGCACCAAAGAGGTGTTGTCAAAATATTTACAATATATTTAGATTGCTATGGTTTCAATGTATGGCACCCCTTTCTCTCTCTTTCATTTTGTTATTCCATTTTTTCAAGACACACTAACTATTCAAATTGCGAGCCGCGTCTTTGATATCTAGAAGGTTTTCATATGTTTTACACACTGCAGAAGAAACTATAGCCCCCAACTAATTTAGGCTAAGGAAGTTCCTCATGGCCAACATAGCTTCTGCTTGTGAGGGAGAAGATTGTTTGACAGTATTCTTCTTGGATAATGAACTTCAAAAAACAATAATCACCCTTCCCAGTAGACGAAAAACTGACGTTAGATAATTTCTCTCCATCTATCTAAGCTTTGGTGGATAGCATTACTTGGTATCGGTAGCATGTACCCGGTGGTGCACGCAAGCAGGCCCAATCACCACCATAATTTAAAAAAAAAAACGAAGAGAAGATATTGATCACCAAAATTTTGACCCCCCCCCCCAAAACCAGCAGTACGCTAATAAATCTGTCAGTATATTCCAACCTCAGCTACATTATATCTTTCAAAGTAGGACCCCTGATAAAAAACAAATAACCAATCCCCCCCCCCCCCCCCCCAAAAAAAAAAAAAGGGAAATAAGAACAAGGATAGAATCACAATTTGATTGTCCCAACAAAAATAACGTTTAGCAAGGTGCTTTGGTCAACGAGTACGGAGAGACAGATCTATCATCATATTGACAATTCAAAAGAAACAATCAGCAAACTCTACCTCTAGATATATGATCTACGTGGAGAAAGAAGGAAATACTGGTGCCCACCTTAGTGCGAGGAATCAATACATTCCTTGGAACAGGCAACCCAGCTGAAGTAGCATATTCTTGAGCAGCCAAAAGCTTTGCTTGTGTAAAGCGGGTGCCTTCAACAAAAAGTGCCAGCCAGAAAGGCAAAGGATAATCACTTAACCGTTGAAGACCTGACTGCAGATCGGACACCCAATGTATAAAATCACAGTCAGGGTAATTTGGAATAATAAAAGCAGACACCAAAACTCACATCAATGAGCCAAAGGAAACAGAAAGTATATCCAAATATGTGTTATGCATCAAATAAAAGCATATAGACAACTCTATCTTTGATTTGCTTCCTTGTGGCCACATCGCTTTTAAAGAATTAGGACGCCCAAATTTATATTTAAATGTGTCTGCAAGTGATCTGGCTTAACCATACCTTCAATGTTCTTTCATCCTTGGCCCAGCTTCTTTCAAGGAAAAGATACTCAGAGAACCACATGGACCAACCAATTACCTGCAGAATCCACGATATTACTGATCATACTCTGGAAATCAACTGCAAGGACGTAAACCAAGAGAGAGACGTATACAATAAGCATATACTCCCTCTTGCCATTTTATTAATGGTGTTTGACTAGATATGGAACTTAAAATGTTAACTTGACGTACGTAATTTATTAGTAGTAGTGGAACAAAATATTAAATTATTTTTTTTGATAGAGAAACATCGTATCAAAGTTTAAAAATTAACTAGTTATGTGAATTTGAAGTCTTGTAACTTTGTAAAAGTTGTATGACATAATGTTATTAGAGAAATAACGTATAACATTTTCTGATTGTCAAACCAGATAGGATGTCACATAAATTGGGTTTGGAGGAAGCAATTTCAAAGAAATTCAAGCAAAAACGATTACAGGTCTATCAGCCTTCACCAACAAAAAAACTGAGCCGAATTCCAGCATCATCATGACTTTCTACCACTGTGTTCAAATAAATGAAGATAACAGCCTCTTTCCCTTGAGGTTGAAACTAATACTACAGCGGAGCATAAACATCCTTTTTTATGTAATTAGAATAAACATCTAATTTATCATCAATTCCTTTGTCCTTTTATACACAACGAACTTCACGAGCTGTGGAAACCAGAAAAATATACTATTAACCAACACCATCTTGGATGAGAGCTCCATACATGCTAAAATCAATTGGTGGGCAAGATTCAGTCTTAAAAAGATGCAAAATCTTCATAATATTTCTCCATATACTTACTGGAAGGAGTTTTGATGATTTCTTCATTACAGCTAATGAGCTACCAAGGCAACCAGATCGCTGCAATTGAAAGATCCAAGAATTGATAAGCAGAGGTCAAATGAAAAACAGCTATGACTTATAATATGAAAAGACCATATTTTTATCATGTATCAGAGCATCTTTCAAAATTAATTAACTTCCGTAGTAAGATTAAACTTCCCCCAAAATTACTTGTTTCCAAGCAATTCATAGTTAACATGCATAAATGCAAATAGGGGTGACAAGCATACATTTATATATTACATCGCCTAGCTTAAGGGTATATTGAACACATAGGTATCCAATCCCTGCGGAATGTGGTCCAAACTTTGAAAATAGAGGACAAATAAAATGGAATTTGAATTGGTTGTAGAAGATATACAAGATAGTTCCTTATATAAGAGTTTAGACAACCTGAAATAAGTTAAGTATAGACATATAAAGTAAGAAAGTTATTAAATAGGAAAATTACCTACATGTGGAGATTCCTAATTATATCAAATTGAGAAGAATATTTCATGCTACTAACCTAAACATGTTGAATGAATCTAGAACATTCTAATATATCCCAAATAACTTTATTGACTGTCAATACAAACCTGAGCTAAGATCCAACCTACAAGCCAATCTATGTCACTTCTATGATTTGCAATGACAAGAGCATGTTCTTTACCTGAAAAGATCAATATTTACCAATAATAACAATCACGTGAAAGCAAATGACAAAATATTATCATAAGATCTGCAGCATAAAAATGGAAATAAATTTAACTTACCCATTAAATTAAATTCTTTTGGGTCCGCATATACTTTAATCTGCAACCAGAAAACCTCATCAATGAAAAAAGAGTTCTCATATGACATGCATAAAAAGAAAAATCAATGCAAAAGCAAGTCAAAAATAATATCTCAATTATGTCTCTCTTTGCTCAAATGAAGTTGAGGTATTTTATTTTCCCAAGACACCAACTCAATATTTTAAAAGAAATAAAGGATAAAATGCAATCAGCGTACAGCCCAATAAAAAAGAAGAATAAGAAACTCAAATGAGAACAAGCACGAGGGAAGGAAACCTCGTTACAATTGCAAAAGTATGACTTGGAAGTTGGAATATTTCAAAGAAGTTGAGTTGTGATGTCTTTAAATAAAATGATGAATAAATCAGATCACATGGTTATAAAACATTCAAGAACAAATCCTATATTGAAAGCTTTTGAAACATTACGATGTCAGCTTACCTTCTAACCACAAAAACCTAAGTTGCTCCGACACGGCAGTTTAGGTGCCGCACTCGTGTCGGCATGACACGGGTATGGGTGTGGGAATGAAATCCGTACCGGATCTGGTCAAACAATTTTGCGTACTTTGACCACGACGGATGGAAAAATTTGAGATGAGATACAGTTTGACTCGTAAAATCAGAACCAAAACTAGGGTAAATATGAAGAAAATAGTATACCTTATCTAGAAAATAAATCGTTTACTTATCTACAACTTGAGAATAAAAAGAAAATCCACACATTACAAGCTATGCGTAAGTATTCCACAAAACTTCACATAATTTAGAGATATTTTTATTCTTTTGAATTATTTTTAGCCGGATTCCCGCACCCGTATCCATACTAGGATCCGTATCCCCGAATCTTAGAATTTACATATCGAAGGATCCGACCTCTAGATCCACACCGGTGTCGAACACCCGCACCCGTGTCTGAGCAACTTAGATGCCGAAAACTCCAAAACTTGCATATTGGTCTCTCTACACTTTCATTTGGATCACAAAGCTAACTGAAATCACTAAGGGTCATGTAGACAGGCTGTGTAGAGAGTGATTGAAAGAAACACCCATGCTATTACAAGCAAAAAAAAAGTTTAAGTAAAAGCATAACATCTTAGTTCATATTGACATAAAATGAGGCTGTGATCCAAAAAGAGAAGCTGTTTTGTCCAACCACACATGTTCTCAGATGCATAGGGCAATTAGACTATTTTGATAATAAAGTATAAGGCAATTGGATATACCCTTCCTTGCAAAGAAATATATGAGATCACTACATCTGCGCATATAGTACTTTGTAAATAAATAACAAAGCTTAAAAGATAGCATGAAACAGATAAAACTGCAAGCAAAACCATCAAAAAAGGACTCATTTCTAGCTAATTGCTACCAGTGCCAACCATAATGCAGGTTGCAATCCTAATAACTCAAGACCAACTACAGAGTAAATAATGTCGTAAAATTTGTACTCAAGCAAGAAGCAAACATTTAGGATCATGAGGATCCTCATCAACTTGTTTCTTTCAATTCTCAACCCAGCTTATAGTGGTCTCAGTTTGCAGTATGCAATTTCATATTCCTTGAGACGTCAAATAGAAGTCCTGTGTAGTGGGATTATATCAAAAGACAATATAGCTTGTTCCTCTTCTATTCTTCCATATTTTATCCTATTATTACTCCCACCTTTCCAATATTATGCAAACATAGTTTGACTCGAAACATCTTTTAAGAAAGAAATGAAGACTTCTGAAACTTGTGGTCTTAAACATGCCATAACATTTGTGTGGCTATAAAAGTTTCTCATTAAGGATATAACGGGAATTATAAAGTTAAATTGCTTCCAAATATAAAAATAGTATCATATAAACTGGAATGCAGGGGGTACTTTTTTCGATTTTTCTTTTTTTGGTGGAGGGGAGGCGATGTGAAAATAGGCATCATAAGCTAAGCTGAGCACATACACCAGTGTAACAAACTGAGCTTGCTTCCAAACGATGGAAGAGCTACCCTTTATTCTACAAAAGTTCATACATAAATATTAACATATATTGTAGGTCAGTAGGTGCATTACCTTTACACCAGCCCACCAATCAACAATCCACACGAGTTCCAGCCATAAGAGCTCTGCAAAGATTCTATTAAGCCTCCTGTATGTGCTCTTCGAAATTGGCCGTATAAGGACAAAGCAAGTAGCCTGTGATTCAACCAACAACCACAAATCAATCCATTAGCTTCACCAATTTTAGACAAAGCCTGAACCAGAAAAAGCAGAAACCCATTTTTTAACATTGAGCTCAAAAAATCAAAACCCCCCAAAAAGAATTTAAAAAAAATCTCATTCAAGGAGAGAGAAAACCCAGAAACCTAATAGCCTACATAGCAATTCCCAAGTAATAAAATTAATTGCTTAACTAGATTGCAACATAGTCAAATGAAAAGTTGTTTGTACCCTCAAATCCAGACAAATCTAATCCAAAAAGAAAAAGAAAAGACACAAATTAAAATTCCAAATCGTGGGAATCAAGAATTTTACCTGAATAAGATTGATAACAAGACCAGAAATGAAGAAGAGAACACCCAATGGAACGATAACAGCTGCTACTGCAATCGCCATAACAACTAACACTTCCCAAAAGAGCAACCCCACAAGAAAATAGTTAAATTAATCTATAGATGCAAATCTTTTTCAGCAACAAAAGAAAGATCGAGAATTGATTGAAGAAAAAAAGAGAGAGAGAGAGAGAAAAAGTGAAGAGTGAAATGGGAAAATTGGGTTCAATAAATAGGTGCTAATTTTTCACACATACCCAGAAAACAAAAATTAAAGATTTTTACAGATAGGATTTTGGTGTGTATTTATGTGGGAGTGTAGGTTATGGGGAGAGTGTCAGGAGGGGCACTGCATCTGCTGCCTCTGCTATTTGCTTCTTCAGCTTCTCTATCTACCTGTATTTGCAACACCCGCTTTAAACGCCGTTTCCCATTTCAAGTTGTTTTCGTGTACGACTTAAAGAAAGACGATAATTTTTATGCACCATTTTCCCTTTCTTCTTTTCGTTTCTTCTGTTTATTCTTCTATTTTCTTGTTTCTCTTTTATTATTTTTTTTGGTTTAAAGGATGTATTTATATAGCTAGTTAGATTGTTTGAATAGGGCGTTATTAGGTGACGAGCTTAAAACACATACTTAAATATGTTCGTTAGTCGAATATAGTATAATATAATATCGTATCCACAGGAATTGAAGTTAAACAGTATTATCGTAGTTTGTAGCTAGATTGTTATCCAAGATAATCAACAGTTTAGAATTATGTGATGAAAAACTAAAATTAACTAAGAATCTAAAGGTAATTGACGAATGACAATTGAAACAAAAGTATGCAAAGAAGATATCAATGGGAGAAAAATAGGGATTGATTGGATAGGTGCAAGATAAATGTATGAGATCTAACTCTAGTTCATTCACGTCTAATGTTCAAGTGAGTCTCCCGAGTTCACTCAATTATTAGTTCAAACGTTTAGTCGAAACTACTCTCTCGATTAAGTCTCAACCTTACAATATGAACTAATGTAAGCTCAGTGAAGATATGCACAACTTCGTAGTGGTTGGATCTTTAGGAGAACCTCTCTCGATTATCCTAACTAGGTTTAATCAATAATTCAACTAGCCTCTTTCGATTACTAAAAAAAATTAATGAATTCAACCAACAAGATAATGCAAAGATATCACAAGTTATGCCTCTCTCGATTACATGAACATGTGAATATATATGCAACTATATAAAACACCCAAAACGATTCAATACATAAAAAACGAGAGTTATAATCCACAAACAAATATCAAAATACCAAATCCATCAAACCCTAAAGGGAACCACTCCATAGATATGGAGTAATTCATCACAAATATAAAGAAAAATATAAAACGATCCAAACTCTTGTCTTGAGTTTGATTGAATGATGAATCCCGTGTGCTTTCGCTTCTCCGCCTTCTCTCTAGCCTCCTTAGGTCCTAGATGTGTCAAAAGTCCCAAAATTATCATTTTTCATGTATTTATACCAAGTAGGGTCGGGCCCAGACAGAAATACCTTCTTCTACGCGAAATAGGAAAATACTCTGTAAAAATTGCACAGGTGTACCGCATGGGGCGACGCGCCACGTGGGGCATTAGTGGGAAAGTTCAGAGAGTTGATTTCTGACAGATGGCAGGATTTTACACAGGCGCGGCGCGCCACACCCCGTGGTTGTACACTTTTCTCGGAGTCCAGCTTTTGCTTTGATTTTGACATCCAGACGTGGTGTTCGACCCCCGAACGCGATCCCAGCTTATTTTCTTGGGCTTTTTCTCAGACTTCAAAGCTCCAAATCACTCAAATTCATTCCATAGCATCTACATAGCTCAGAATCACTCTTACAAGGCAAAAACGAGATTATAGCCTACCATCATTAGGACCCCTATCAAATCCGGATACTCTGCCAAAGTATGAGGGCTATTACTATTACATTTCAAAACATGTTTAGAAAAAGTACTTTATAGGATATCCATCCAAAAATCTTTATTTGCAAACACCGGGGGAACTACCAACATGGTCAATCTTCCAAAAACTTCCTTCTTGGCTCCTTCTTTTGCCAAAAGATCAGCTACTCTATTCTGCTCCATGTAGCTGTGTTTGATCATTATCTTGTCCGGTTTGGATCAGCAACCTGCACTTAGAGATAGTAGGGTCATAAATGTCATTGCCACTTTTAGCATTCTTATAACCTCAGTTGTGTCAATGGCTATTTCCAGTGGAGTGAGATTTTTGTCATCAGCAAGTTGCAGACCTTGTAGTAGAGTTGTTAGTTCAGAATGAATATTAGAAGTGTACGAGAGGCTGCCCAGAAATCCTATTACCTAGTTACCATTGGTGTTTTTGAAGGCACCACTAGTGCCTCTTTTCCGTGAGTTACCTAGCACTGCACCATCAATGTTTAGCTTATAGTAGCCTCTTTCTAAGGCTTCCATTTAACAATAATAGTAAGCTTACTACCAATTACCTCCCTATCAATAAAATACGGTACTCAGTGGCTTTGGATATGGTATTGGTAGCTGATGCAAGGTCCTTTTTTTTTGTTAAAAGATTGTATCTTATAGTCAGCCATATATGCCAGAATCATAATGGAAGAAGAATCTCCTAGGTAAGTTACTATTGAAGGGATTCTTCTTTAACTTGTTCCATGTATGTGGCCAAGCTTGGCTAGTAAAGATGAGATCATTTTGGCAGTATCCATTGGTGCAAAGGAGGCTAAGGCTATTTTAGAACAATTTTATATTTGGACAATCAAAGAAGATATGAGTACTGGTTTCAATATTGTTGGAGCAGAAGCCACATATGAGGCCACTATTAATACCAATTTTCTGGAGAAAAGCTCCAGTGGGGAGTCTTTCATGATGGAGGAGACAAAATAAGGTCTTGATCTTGTTAGGCACTTTAAGGTTTCAGATCCAGCTAAAGGTTTTGGTAGAGATAGTTGTAGTATAGAGGATTTTGGAGTCAAGGTAGGCTAACCTAACTGAAAATACCATTACTGGTAAGCCCCCATATCATTTTATCCTCTTTACTACTGGCACTGCGAATGAAGGTGGACTTGAGGGTATTGATGAGATTGTCCGGAAGAGTGATGGACAAAGAAGAAGTGTTCTAGTTACTATTGTTGTAAAAACTTGCTACCTTAATGGACTAATTAGTGGGGGCGAGAGGCTCCTCAGTCATGCTTCTAATATAATTGCTGTTAGGGATCCAAACATCATTAAGAAAATTGACTCTATCACCTTTGTGGACTACCTATTTTACTTTATCTTTACAAGTGTTCCAGCCCTAGAGAATACACTCCCAAATGGCGGACTTGGATTTCTTGAGTATTTGAGTCCAATTGCAATGTTTGGATATCAGGACTATAGCCTAGAGGGAAGTAGGTTTATGAAAAATCCTTCAGGCTAGCCCAACATGCAAAGCTCTGTTCTTACACTTAGCTTTTTGGATCCCAAGGCGCCCCTTACTTTTGGGTTTTGTGATAATCTCCCAGCCTACCAGGTACATTTTCTTTTTAGCAGGGGTAGTGCCCCAAATGAAGTTCTTTTGAATCTGCTTAGTAGTGTGAGATGACAGTTTACGGACTTGCATGACATGACTAGGAATACTACTGAGATAGGCTTTGGCCAGAGTAGTTCTACCTATCATGTTCATATAAGTAGTCTTCCAGTCAGCTAGATTTGAATGCATATTTTCTATTATGAATTGGAAGCCACTATTAGCAGGTTTTTTATGAAAAATTAAAAAGCCCAGGTATTTGCCAAAGTAACTGCTGGGTTGAATGGAGAGATTGGCACAATGAGCTATAACCTGATCGGGTTTGCATTTGGAAAAAAAAGATGACTCTAGACTTTACTAAATTTATTTCTGACCAGAGGCTTCATTGAAGGAGTTAAAAGTATGGATTATGGTGCTACAATTTTTAGTATTAGCTATGGCAAAAAGAGTTAAGTCATCAGCAAAGAAAATATGAGAGATCTTAGGACCGGCTTTGTTGATGCTAATTGGAAACCATTTTTTGGCATCAACAGTTCTTTCAATAAGCCTAGAGAGCATTTTCATGCAAAGGATAAAGAGATAGGGAGAGATGGGGTCTCCTTATCTAATACCCCTGGTAAACATGAATGAATTAGTTTGTCCTCCATTAACCAGTATGGAGATGAAAGATGAGCTGACACAAGAGAGAATAAACTTGATGAGGATAGTGAAAAAATTGAAAGCATGAAGGGTGTCTCTGATGAAAGAACACTCTAGCTTGTCAAAGGCTTTTTTCAGGTCAATTTCAGGATCATGTTGATATTTTTGCCTTTGATCTTTCTAAAGTGGGTAATATATTCTTGAACAATGATAGCATTGTTAGAAGCTCTTCTATTAGACAGAAAACTGCTTGACTGGGACTAATGATATCAGAAAAATAAGGCTTGATCCTGTTAACAAAAATCAGTCATTGTTTTATAAATTGTGTTGCAAAGCCTAATAGGTCCAAATTGTTTGAGCATACTAGCATTTGGGCACTTAGGGATGAGGCACAGAAGTGTGGCATTAATAGTGGGGTGCATGATTTGAGAGTCAAGTGAGTTCCTACAGAACTTAATGACATCCTTTCCCACTATATCTCAATATTTATGATAAAAGAAAGGGCGTAGACCATCAGGAACTTTGAAGGGTTTAAAGGAGAAGATAGTTTGTTTGACCTCACTATCTCTAAGGGGGAGGCCAAGTTATCCCTTTGGAGGTTGGATAGATGTGTTCCTGTCTGTGAAAGTTGGAGGTCGGGAGAGGGGATTGTGTATGGGAAGAGGTGTAAAGGCAATTAAAGTAATTTAAAATGGAGTCTTTGATATTATGTTGGTCATGTTGCCAATTCCATGTTTCATCTATAAGAGAGAGGATTTTGTTCCTCATTCTTCTGTTAAGGGTGAAAGTATGGAAAACCTAGTGTTGACATCCCCATTAGCTAGCCAACTAATTCTAGACTTAAAATTTCCAGAAGTCTTCCTTATTCTTAAGAATGAAGTCATATTTCTCAATCAATTTGGCCTTTAGATTTAAGAGTAAATGACTGTGTTGGTAGTGGGGGGATTTCTAGATGCCAGCTATTCTAGCCATAAGCCTATTCTTATTGTGAAAAATATTGCCAAAGGTATTTTTGTTCCATTGAATGACACCAATTTTGAATTGATGAGTGGCTTGGATGAGGGTGTTATTGGGAGAGAAGGAATCCTGGACTAGGGTGGGAAAAAGGGATGACTACACTACATTGACTCGAACCTGAAAGGCTTAATGTTACTAGGCCTAATGTCATTTTTTAACTTCATGGGTAAAGGGCAGTGGCCTCAGTGAGTCCTAGGTAGATGAGTCATAGTGGCCTCAGGGTACTCGGTAATCCACGAGTCATTAGCAAAGCACCTATCTAGTCTTTCAAGAATTAGATTATTCCTATTTATATCTCCTATTAGTGAGTGTCTAGTTTATACTGATTCATGTAGTTCCAAAACAGGTTACTTCTATTAGTATTAATACTATTGCCACCAAATTGTCTCTAGATTTGAGGACCTCATTGAAGTCACCTCCTATAAACTAACTACCACTAAAACTTCTGGAGATATCAGATAAGTGGTCCCAAAGATTTTTCCTATCAGATAAATGGTTACTAACATAAATAGCATAAAAGAGCTCTGAGTTAGAAGAGGGTTTTACCTTTACCATGACATGAATACCTTGAGGGGTAGTGGAGACTTTCTCGATCTATAGATGTCACGACCCAAAATCCTAACCACGGGGCCATGATGACACCTAACATCCGCTTGCTAGGCAAATATTAGCTAAACAATTAATTATTTTAATAATTTTAAAAGTAAATTATTAATATATTAAGACTTAAATACTTTGAAATATAATAATAGAATTCATAAACATCATTGTCTAGTATAATCTCAGAAACTGGTATCACAAGTACATAACCTTCTACAATACTACAAATAGAGTCTGAAATGAAATAAAAAGTAAAATAGATAGGAAGGGGACTACAGGGTCTGCGAGCGTTGTGCAAATCTACCTCAAGTCTCCTAAAAAGGATAGGTCCGAGCAATCTCTGCTATGCATCGTTGGGACCAATACCGTGATCTGCACAAGAAGTGCAAAAGTATGGTATGAGTATAATCGACCCCATGTACTCCTTAAGTGCCGAACCTAACCTCGACAAAGAAGTGAAGAGGCTATGACAAGATACTCACTATAAACATGTGCGAGTATAAATAGAAAATCAATAACGAAAGAGAAAACAGATAATTAACATAATAACCGAAATAAGAAACACATAACAGAGGGCCCCAAAATATCATCACTAATCAGTTTTACAACACAATACAGTAATAGAAATCAATGGCCAAGAACAAGCATAATACAACTTCTCCGTTGCGGCGCGCAACCCGACCCACATATATCATACTAATACCATTGTGGCGTGCAATCCGATTCACATATCTGTATAATACTGTTTCAGTGTGTAACCCGACCCATATATAATAGTAATACTATTGTGGTGAGCAATCCAGTCCATATATAATAATAATACTATTGTGGCGTGTAAACCGATCCCCCCCACACTTTATATATATATAAAATAAATACTACAACCAACTATGGTATATCTCTCAACGTACATAAAAAGGAACCAAAATATATAAATTCTCTAAAGCAATCCAATATAATAGTTTAAAGTGAAATAGAAAGCAAGTATAGGCAATAAAATAAGTAAAGGCATAAAACAAGTAATAGCATCTATCTAATAATATGTGGAGCATAGAACAAGCAAAAACGAACAATAAATAAAAGCATGAATACATGGAACATGTAGCAAATAGAGGCATGTAGCAAGTGAAAACATGTACAGTCAACCCTCTCTATAACAATCTCGTTTGTTCCAAATTTTTTTGGCTTTTATAGTGAATGACTGTTATACACCTATAACATCATTTGATGTCTAAATAATTTTTGGTTGTTATAGATAAAAATTATCCAAAAATAAATTATTTTTCCTTTTTTAAAGTTACATATAAAAGATAAGAAAATTATTCAAGTTTAAAATTTCAAAATATATGCATATTTTAATAGTTAAATATTGAAGAAAGCTAATACATTATTAATAAATTTATAACTAAATGTATAAAGATTTAAACTCTAAGGCAGACATTTTAAAACTACTTAGAAAAATAAATTCTTTCAAGATTGATGGAAGAACTTTGTAATTGTAGCTTGTTTCGTAGATTTCATTCTCTTACTAGCGATATAACGCTTCATTGAGGAAGATTCGTGTCTAAAGTTTCAGCAAAAAGGTATCAAATAGCTTTCTTTTGAAGACAATCTAAGAACTTGACAATTAAATTTTCTTTCTAAATTATTTTTTGGAATTTGTCTAATGGAAAAGATATTATGTAAAAATCTTCAAATCTTATATCATAAGCAAGATAATGTAACGACCCGGCCGGTCATTTTGAGTATTATAATCATGTTCCCCCATTTACTGCTCATAATTGATGCATTATATCATTGTTGTTGGGCTGCTTATCATGATTTCTGAGAGCCCGAGAGATTGTAGAGGTTGATAACTGAGTGAGGCTGAGGGCCTAATTGTGAGGATATTTATAGATCGGGCTGCACGCCGCAGCATGTTTCATTGATTTATACCATGATTGGCTTGATATAATGCTTGGGCTGAAGGAGCCCCTCCAGAGTCTGTGCACACCCCCAGTGAGCGCAGGTACCTACTGAGTACGAGTGCCGAGTGATGAGTGACTGTGAGGAATGAGTGACTATGAGGAAAGAGTGACTGTAAGGAAAGAGTGATTGTGAGGTTGGAGTGAATAGGAAGACTGAGTGACCGTTACTCTGAGATGATGTATTGGTTTCATTGTTTGTTGTATTTCAGCTGTCATATATCACTATTTCAAAAATTTCGGAAAAATATTACTTTCGGTTTCGGTCAAACTTGATATGAATTATATGTTACTTGAATTTCATGTGTAATGATGTATAAGCAAGGTGACAAGTGCCTATACGTCGTCAAATTGATTGTTTGCACATTTATCTAAAAATCATAAATTATTTAAATAATGAATTAGTTATTTTATTAATTAATTTTTCTCATATTCCTTGCCCAATATTATGTCTTGAATTCGTGCTATAATTGCTACATGTTTATTGGACTTATGTGTTTTAATTGCTACTTGACATTTAGCATATTAAATATTAAATTAACATTTAGCTCGCCATGTAGTTGTCTTGCTTCCTAATGAAAGGGAGAGATAAGGAGATTCATTAATGGTCTTGCCTTTTGTATCAGGCTACAGATGTCCAAGGAGACTTGGGATGATATATCTTTCTAGCGGGCAGTAGAGATTGCTAGATGGATCGAGATGATTCGTTGTCAGGGTAGGGAGGCGGTATATAAGAAGAGGCCTCATCATTTTTGTGGTTTCAGTGGTGCCTTATCTGGAGGCATAGCTTCATTTGGTAGAGCCCATCCTCCCAAGCCAATCCAGCCAACACTTCAGGAATCCCACGGTGCTTTAGGTGGTCGTGGTTCTTATGGGTCTCACCTTGAGCAACTAGCATACAACGCACCTTCAGCTCCCATTAGCGCACCTCCAATCCAGAGTTATCGGGGTGATTGTTCAGGTCGACAGGTCAGTTCTAGGGTCAGCAGTCATAGTAGTCGAGGAATTATTATACTTATGGAGATATGAGGGACATCACAAGGTTTTGCCCTAGGTCACTGGGAAATATACCACAACAGGGTTCTCGTGTCATGGATCCGACACCGGTTGCTCCACCGCCCACTCAGCCAGCTAAAGGCGGGGGTCAGGCTGCTTGAGGTAGAGGTCAGACCATTAGAGGTGGAGGCCAGCAAGCTAAAGGTCGTCCGAGAGGTGGATGTCAGAGTGGTAGGGCCCAACACCATTTTTATGCATTTCCAGCTAGACCTGAGGCAGAGTCATCTGATTCCGTCATCACAGGATTTTTCCGGTTTGCCAATGAGATGTCGCAGCATTATTTGATCTAGGCTCTACTTATTCATACGTGTCATCTTATTTTGCTTCATATCTGATTATGCCTCATGATTTTTTAAGTGCTCCTGTCTATGTGTCCACGCCTGTGAGAGATTCTATTGTGGTAGATCGTGTTTATCGCTCATGTGTGGTTTCTATCTGGAGCTATGTGACTAGGGTATATCTCCTACTTCTTGATATGGTGGACTTTGGTATTATCTTGGGTATGAATTGGCTGTTACCTTATCACACCATTTTGGACTGTTATGCCAAGATGGTGACCTTAGCCATGTTGGGGTTGACCCGATTAGATTGGAGGAGGACTCTTGGCCATTCTACTAGCAGGGTTATTTCTTATATAAAGGCTTGGCGTATGACCAAGAAGGGATGTCTAGCATATTTGGCCTATATCTATGATCCTAGTGCGGATGTTCCTTCCATGGATTCAGTACCAGTTGTGCGCGGTTTTCCATAGGTGTTTCATGTAGATTTGCCGAGGATGCCACCTGACAGAGATATTGACTTCTGTATTGACTTGGCTCTGGGCACTCAGCTCATTCTATTCCACCATACTGTATGGCCCCAGCTGAGTTGAAGGCACCGAAGGAGCAGTTACAATATTTGCTTGATAAGGAATTCATTAGACCTAGTGTCTCTCCTTAGGGTGCACCTGTGTTGTTCGTGAAGAAGAAGGATGGTTCGATGAGGATGTGTATAGATTATTGGTAGTTGAACAAGGTCACTATCAAGAACAAGTATCTTTTGCCGAGGATTGATGACTTATTTGATCAAATTCATGGTGCCAAAATGTTTTCGAAGATTGATCAGAGATATGCCACCATCAGTTGAAGATTAGGACATCAGATGTCCATAAGACAACTATTCGGACTTGATATGGTCACTATGAGTTCCTAGTGATGTCATTTGGCTTGACAAATGCCCCAACAACATTTATAGATTCGATG
Source organism: Nicotiana tabacum (assembly GCF_000715075.1). NCBI lineage: Eukaryota > Viridiplantae > Streptophyta > Magnoliopsida > Solanales > Solanaceae > Nicotiana > Nicotiana tabacum. Next base: position 135,855,609 of record NC_134083.1, read on the forward strand.
AACTAGGTATTCAAGCCCTATTTGGATTCTTTTGTAATCGTCTTCATTGATGATATTTTGGTTTACTCTCGTAGTTGAGAGGAGCATGAGCAGCATCTTCGGGTCATACTTTAGACCTTGAGGGATAGTCAGTTATATGCCAAGTTTTTACAGTGTGAGTTCTGGTTGGACTTGGTTGCATTTTTGGGCTATTTTGTATCTTCCTAAGGCATTAAGGGGAATTTTAAAAAGATTGAGGCAGTTCAGAACTATCCTAGACCTACTTCAGCTACAAATATTCAGAGCTTCCTTGGTCTAACGGGTTATTATCGCCGGTTCGTGGAGGGGTTTTCATCTATCTCAGCCCCATTAACTAGATTGACCAAGAAGGATTCCCCATTCGGATGGTCTAATGAGTGTGATTAGAGCTTTCAAAAGCTTAAGACTACTTTGACCACAACTCCAGTTCTAGTTTTGCTATCAGTATCGGGTTCATATGCAGTTTATTGTGATGCTTCATTGATTGGCATTAGATGTGTTTTGATGTAGGAGGGTAGGGTGATTGCTTATGCTTTATGTCAACTGAAGCCCCATGAGAAGAACTACCTAATTCACGATTGAGAGTTGGGATCCATTTCTCACACATTGAAGATTTGGAGGCACTATCTCTACGGCGTGTTGTGTGAGGTATTCACAGATCATCGGAGTCTACAACACTTGTTTAAGCAATCTAAACTTGAGGCAACAGAGGTTGTTAGAGCTGTTAAAAGACTATGATATCACCATTTTGTACCATCCTAGGAAGGCCAATGTGGTGGTCGATGCCTTGAGCGGAAAGGATGAGAATATGGGTAGCCTTGTATATATTCCAGTTGGTGAGAGACCGCTAGCATTAGATGTTCAGGCTTTTGGCCAATCAGTTCATGGGGTTAGATGTTTCAAATCCTATTCGGGTTCTTGCTTGCGTAGTTTCTCGATCTTCTTTGTATGAGCGCATCAGAGCGCGTCAGTATGATGACCCCTATTTCCTTTTCCTTAAGGACATGGTGCAACACGGTGATTCCAAGCATGTTTCTATTAGAGATGATGTCGTGTTGCAGATGCATGGTCGGATTAGTGTGCCCAATGTGGATAGGTTGCGTGATTTGATTCTTGAGGAGATGCACAGTTCGTGGTATTCCATTCATCTGGGTGCCTCCAAGATGTATCAGGATTTGAGGCAACACTATTGGTAGAAAAGAATGAAGAAAGACATAGTGGAGTATGTAGCTCGGTGTTTGAACTTCCAGCAGGTGAAGTATGAGCACCAGGGGCCGGGCTTTGCTTCAAAGACTTGAGATTCCCGAGTGGAGGTGGGAGCGTATTACCATGGATTTCATTGTTGGGCTCCCACGGACTTTGAAGAAATTTGACGCAGTGTGGGTTTTTATGGATAGACTAACCAAGTTTGCACACTTTATTCCGCTTATGACTTCCTATTCTTCAGAGCATATGGCTCAGATCTATATTCGAAAGATTGTTCATCTTCCCGGCGTACCGGTGTCTATGATCTCCGATCGAGGCACATTGTTCACATCGCATTTCTAGAGAGCTGTGCAGTGTGAGTTAGGTACACGGGTTGAGTTGAGTACAACATTTCACCCCCAGATGGATGGGTAGTCCGAGCGCACCATTCAGATCTTGGAGGACATGCTACGTGCTTGTGTTATGGATTTCAGGGGTTCATGTGATCAGTTCTTACACTTGCAGAGTTTTTCGACAACAACAACTACCAATCGAGTATTCAAATGTCTCCTTATGAGGCTTTATATGGGAGGCGGTATCGTTCTCGATTTGGTTGGTTTGAGCCGGGAGAGGCAAGGTTATTGGGCACTGATTTGGTTCGGGATGACTTGGAGAAAGTCAAGCTGATTTAGGATAGGCTTTTGTAGCAAAATCTAGGAAGAAGAGTTACGTTGATCGGAAGGTTCGTGATGTTGCATATATGGTAGGCGAGAAGGTGTTTCTCAGAGTTCCGCCCATGAAGGGTGTGATGAGGTTCGATAAGAAGGGCAAGTTGAGCCCTCGGTGTATTGGCCCCTTTAAGGTGCTTGAGAGAGTTGGGGACGTGGCTTACAAACTTGCATTGCCACCCAGACTATCGAGTATTCACCCAACGTTTCATGTTTCTATGCTCCGAAAGTATTATGGCAATCTGTCACATGTTTTGGACTTCATCACGGTTCAACTTGATGAGAATATAGCTATGAGGAGGAGCCGGTGAATTCTAGCCCGACAGGTGCGAAAGTTGAGATCTAGGAGTTTTCCCTCTGTGAAAGTGCAATGGAAAGGTCAGCCAATCGAGGAAGCTACATGGGAGTCTGAGTTCGATTTAGGGAGTAGATACCCACACATTTTCACCAGTTCAGGTACTTTTATATGTCCGTTCGAGGACGAACATTTCTTTTAGAGGTGGTGAATATGATGACCCGATAGGTCGTTTTGAGTACTAGCCCTTATGTATGTATTTTGTGACCTCTATTAGCTCCATTTTATATTTCTCAATTTGCATGCGTAGACCATGTCTTTTTTCGGAAAGTTTTTACGTAAAAGTTTGAAGAAAATATGATTTTTGGCTTTAAAAGCAACTTGAGTTGACTACAGTCAACATTTTGTGGAAATGACCTTGAAACAGTATTTTGATTGTTCCGATAGGTCCTTATTGTGGTTTTAAACTTGGGCGTATGCCTGAAATTGAATTTGGAGGTCCTTAAGTTGATTTGACTTGTTTTATCGGAAGTTAGCAATTTGAAGTTTGGGAATTTCTTAGGCTAGACCGTAGGTTGACTTTATGTCTATCGAGTTCGATTTTGATTTTGGGACTTGGTATAGGTTCGTTTTGCTATTTGAAATATGTCTGCAAACTTTGGTACAATTCGGAAAATGTTTGATAGGATTCTGACGCTTGGTTGTGATTTTAGAGGTTCTTGAGTTTTCTTTGAAATTTCATGCATTTTGATGTCCGATTTATAGTTCTATGTGTTATTTTTGTGTTTCGATCATGCGAGCGAGTTTGTATGATTTTCTTACACTTGTTTGCATGTTTGGTTTAGAGCCCGAGGGGCTTGGGTGAGTTTCTGATAGGCTACAGACCATTCAGACTTAAGAAGTTGCTGGTTTTCAGCTATTTATTGTGTCTGATGTGTTGTGCTTCGTGATCGCGAAGCTTCTCGCGAGATCGCGAAGCTTCTTGCGCGATCGCGAAGGGGAAGTTGAGGCTAGGGCAGATTTTTTCTATGCGAACGCGAAGCGGAGGGGGACTTACCCTTCGCAAACGAGACAGGCCTCTCGCGAATGTAAAGAGTTGTAGGATCTGGGGGAAGGTCAATCGATTACTCATCGTGACTGCGGGACTTGGCTCGCAAACGCGAAGGCAAAGGGGGAGTTAAGCCTTCTCGAATGTGAAGGGTACGTCACATGAAGGCCTTTTGGCCGCTGTTCTTCGCGAACGCGAAGAACACCTAATGCCCATGTATTAAAATATCTAAAAGTCGGGGTTTAAACCAACGTTTCACTATTTTGAAGCTAGAGCTCGGCCTAGAGGCAATTTTGAAGAGGTTTTTCATCCCAACTTCATTGGTTAGTAAATTGTAACTTGTTTTGTTACATTTTCATAAACACCCATTGATTTTAACCTTTAGTCTAGGAATTTTCATGGTATATATTAGGGATTTAGGTATAATTAGAAAATTTTATAAAATTGAGATTTAGACCTCAAATTGAGGTGGGATTTCGAAACAAATCACATAACCGAGTTCGGGGATGAATGTGTAATTGGATTTTGGTTCGAATCTCGGGTTTTGACCAAGCGGGCATAAAGTTGACTTTTATTGACCTTTTCCAAACTCATTAAAGATTGAATATTTTTCACTCGTATGTAGTTTTTAAAGCCTAATTTGAATTATTTGAACTATATTTTTCTAGATTTGATTGGTTTGGAGACTAATTCCAAAGGAAAAGTCGCGGATGAGTATGATTTGGTTGCGGAGAGAGGCAAGTGTCGTGGTTAACCTTGACATGAGGGATTATGACTTTTTAGTCTAAGTGTTACTTGAATTATGTGCAGGAATGACATATATTTAAGGTGACGAGTATATATACATTGTTATTGGGTTAAAGCATGCGGGTAAAAATTGTTTTTATTGTATTATGTTGTTTCCATGAATATGTTTTCCATGCCGTAGCTAGATTATTACTTCTTTAATTGTTCGCCTTCATATTTATTGATTATTTTGGAGTTGTTGAAATTTTTAAAGTTGAGACAAATTATCATTACATTAAGCTTGAAGTGAAATATTTTCCCACCTTGTTTTGCTATTTTGAATTAATGTTTTTGCTTGGTGAGTAAGAGTGAAAAGCACGAAGGGTGTTGTCGTGCCTTATTTGCATACAATATTATTTATTGAGAGATTGTGAGGATTAAAACACGAAAGGTGATGCCGTGCATTTGATTGCTTATTATCATTTATCACATCATGTGAAGTTAAGAGTAAAACTATGAAGGGTGATGTCGTGCCATTTTATTTATGATATTACATGGTGAGGATGAACGTAAAAGCATGAAGGGTAATGTCGTGCCATTGTTGATTTCTTTGCTTTACTTGGATTCCAGATTGATGATTTTAATTGGTTGGATTATTATTGTTTCTTTTCGGAAAAACATGATTTGGTGATTTTGTACTTGCCATTCTTTTTGTACTTTCCTTTCTACGTGTCCCCTCCCATTTAATACTTTAATTATCCTACTTGTTATTTTTTTGCTTTATTTATACTTGTACAGGATTTACACAGGTGTCTTGTCATAGCCTCGTCACTACCTCGTCGGGGTTCGGCTCGACACTTACAGACTACATTGGGTCAATTGTACTCATGTTATACTTCTGAACTTCTTGTGTAGATACTGGTGTTGGTCCCAACGACGTCTAGTGGTGTCTCTACCCGGATTCAGCTATATCAGAGACTTGAGGTATAGTTGCACGACGTCCGCAGCCCTGAAGTCCCCTTCTTTATCTAGTTTACTATTTCTTTAGTTACAAACAGTTGTATCTTTGTTTAGAGTTTATCTGTAGTACTCTAGATGCTCATGTATTTGTGATTCCATATTCTAGGATATGTTTAGATTATGGGTGTTTAACGGGCGGGCTGGGACGGGCTGGACACAAAAAATAATAGCCCGTCCGTTTAACGTTGCGGGCTGTTAGCGGACTGAGTTAGCAGGCTGTTAGTGGGTTGTACTTTTTTGGGTTTTTTTTGTCCGTCCGGGTTCGGGCTTAGCGTGCTGTTAGCGGGCTGCTAGTGGGTTGTTAGCGGGCCGTGGAATTTCATTTTTTTTTAAAAGTAAATTTTGTTTTTCTTATTCAATGTTATTGATACTTAAGTGTTTGAAAACTTTTAAGGCTTAGAATTAAACTTTGAAGTTTAAAGTTTTAAATTTGAAATTTGAATTTTATAATTTTAAATTTGAAAGTAAGTGGCTACAAAAAATTATTTAATAAGACCAATAGGCAATATGTAAGGATCAAGCTCCGAAGACTTTCATTTGATATTTTTATTGAATAATATATAATACTTCAAATTAAGTTGCAAGTTCTTTTTTGATTTTTTTATTTTTGAACTTGCAAATTAAAAGTTTACAACAATTATAAAAAAAAGAAAAAAATAGTACATCACATGCTTTGCATCATTTTTGTAAGTTCATCCATGTCAACATGAGGTTCTTGGTTTTCGGCATTGGTTGAATCAGCACCATAAACCATCATATCTCCAATTTCTTGGTCCTCCGCTTCATCTACCTCGTCACGCCCTTGATTTCGTCGTTATTATCTTATCCAATCTCTGAAGCACACTAGAATTTCCAAAGCGTTGCTACCCAATGAATGACGGGTATCTCCTAGTTGCTGCCTTGCTTGGATAAATACGCTCTCTGATGCGACTGTTGAAATCGGCACGTCTCGAGCCATGGCCGAAAGAACAGGAAATTTATTTGAGTTGCTCCTCCACCAACCCAGTGGTAGAAATTTCTTTTTGCGGGGCTCTACTGACTTTTGCAAGTAGAATTGAAGTTCATCAATATTCCTGCTACTAGTTTGTTGATGCTCCCCTAGTGTAGACCAAATCAAATAATCTTCAACACCATCATTATCATCCAAAGCACTGGTCCCAAATGTTGAAACTGAACTTGAAGGAATATTTGCATCTACAGCAGAAGAAGCATCAACAATATTAGCATAATAATTATATAATGTTTCTAAATGTTTATGTAGATCAGAAATACAAGTGTCAATATCAGGAGTTTCAGTTGGTCCATTAAAAAAAAAAACTAAAAAAAAAAACGTTAATAAACGGGCTGAACCGGGCTGTAGCCCGTTAACAACACGTTAACGGGCTGAACCGTTAATGGGTTAACGAGCTGAACCGGGTTGTAGCCCGTTAACAACCCGTTAACGGGTTAACGGGCTTAGCGGGTTCCGGTGCACCGATATCAAAAAACTGTTCGTTTGAAACCCGCTCCCCGCCCAACCCGTCCTAGCTCGCCCCCATACGCTATAGTACCGGGCTAAACGGGGCTGAAATCGGGCTGTAAACGGGTCAGCCCGGCCCGATTAACAGGTATAGTTTAGATCATATTGTAACAACCCGACTGGTCATTTTGAGAATTTGTGTCTCGTCTGGTGGCTTAAAGTCCTGAGCAGCTTTGTCTTGTGTATTATGACTTGCGTGTGTGGTCGGGTTCTATTTTCGGATGATTCAGGATTTATTTGGAAGAATAATTCTTGTTGTAGAACCTTAAGTGGTAAGAGTTGACCGAATTTTGACTTTTGAATAGGTGACTCCGGAATGATGTTTTGATGATCCTGATAGCTTCGTATGGTGATTTTGGACTTAGGCATATGATCGGATTTGGATTTGGAGGTCCGTAGGTTGATTTGATGCTTTTTGGCAAAAGTTGGAAAGTTGAAGGTTTCGAAGGTTGAGAGGTTTGACCGGGAGTTTACTTTGTTGATATCGGGTTCGGATTGTGATTCCAAGAGCTCGTATAGATCCATTGTATTAATTGAGACTTGCATGGAAAATTTTTGGTCATTCCGGTTGATTTGATATGATTCAGCACGACTTGTCGAAGTTGAAAGTTCATACGTTCATAAAGTTCGATTTGAGGTGCGATTCGTAGTTTTGATGTTGTTCGATGTGATTTGACGCTTCGAGAGAGTTCGTATTGTGTTTTGGAACTTCTTGGTATGTTCAGACGGCATCCCGGGGCATCGGGTGTGTTTCAGATGGGCTACGAGCCATTTTCTCATGTCTTGGATTGTTGATCTGATATCTGGTGCCTTCTTATTCGTGATCGCGACTGTAATGTCGCGTTCGCTGAAGGTACATTAGAGGCCGACAATATTTGTGCTTTGAGTTCGCGGGTATGTGACCGCGTTTGCGTATCTTGGAAGACTTTTGTCTTCACGTTCGCATGCTCTCTTTCGCAATCGCGCTGAAGGTAAGGCGGGAAGGGCATCAAGCAATTTCCCTTCACGTATGCGAGTACGCAGCTCGTTCTCATAGGGGGCTGAGGTCTTGGTCACCGCGTTCGCGAAGCACAATTTGGCAGCGGAAGGTTTTGTTCTTCGCGATCGCGAAGGAAGTTCCGCGATCGCGATGTATAATATCTGGGTAGAATATAAAAGTACTCTATTTCGAGGGTTATGATATTTTCATCACATTTTGAGTTAGAGAGCTTAGTTTTGGGCAATTTTGGAGGGGATTTTCACGCTTTGGATTGGTGTAAGTGTTTTTTTTTTTTTTTTACCATATTTGATTATATTTCATGATTCCATCTTTGTTTTTATCATTAAATTAGTGATTTGAATTGAAGAAATTGAGGATTTTTGTAAAAACTTTCAAAAATGTAAAATGTGGAATTTGAAGGCCGATTTGATATTGGAATTGGATAATTTTGGTATGGTTGGACTCATATCGGAATACATGTTCGGATTTTGTGAATTTTGTCGGGTTTCGAGGTGCGAGCTCGGGGTTGACCTTTTGGGTTGGTTTTTTAGTTTTCATTAAAGATCGAAGCTTTATAATCCATAATTGTTTTCTATGGTTGTTATTTATGATATTAAGTTATTTTGGCTAGATTTGAACCGTTTGGAGGTTGTTTCACACGAGAAGGTCATTTTAGAGTATTGGTTTAGCTTCTCTGAGGTAAGTAGCTTGCCTAACTTTTTGTGGAGGAACTACCCTTTAGGATTTTAGTTGTTTGTGCTATTTGTGTTATGTCAAAGCCGTGTACGTGAGGTGATGAGTGCGTACTCGGGCTTATATGTGGAAATTGACTGGTTTAAACTCTTATGCTTATTTTATGTATTCATTTGATATTGTTAGCACATGCTATATCTTTTATTTTTCATGTTTACTCTCACATGCTTTATTTGAAGTTGTTGTTACATGTCATATCCTTTACTTGCCAAGTTTACTCTTATATGCTTTATTTAGATTTGTTACCTCTTTTATTGTAATGTGACCTCCTTTATTATTGAGTTACTTTTAATTGAAATTGTTGTTACATAATATCCTTTCATTGTCGGGTTATTCTCAAGAAATTAGACGTAGTTTCTAGTTCATGCCATCTCTTTTGTTGTTAGCTTATTTCACACACTAGAATTTGGAAATTTGCCATTTTATGGAAATATCTTCATTATTGAGTTTCTTCTTAATTAAGTAATTGAAGTTGAAGTTATTGGAAGTCATTAATATATTATAATTAAAGTTGTGTTTAAAGAGGGCGTTGATCATTGTTGAGTTACTTTCCTATTCATTTTGTTTTTATTGAAATTTTATACGCATTGTGTTTGAGCCGTGGGCTATGTGATATGGTGATAATTGTATCATTATTTTTGAAAGGTTGTGGCGTATGGGCACTTGTGGTACAAGTTGATATGTCGCGGTGTTGTAATGTTAGCACATGTGAATTGTTGTATGGATTGGTTGTTGTTATGCGGAGCATAAGGGTGGCATCTCACTATGGTTGTTATGCGGAGCATCATGGTGGCATTTCACTATTGTTGATTGCGCATAGTGATATGGGTGGCTATTGTGTTATTGTCCGGACAGAGCGATAAGGGTGGCTATTATGTGGAGTGATATGGGTTGCTATCTGAGTGATATGGGTGGATAATGATATTGTCAAGGCGAAGTGATGTAGGTGGCAATGTCAGGGATGATGTGTGATGGCCTGGGGGGCATTATGTTGATGATATTCATATGATGGTGTGATTTTCCTTGTGTATGTCATGCACCTTTCGTGACTTGTTGTGTTGCTTTCAATGAACTACTCGATATCTTTGATATTACTTGTTGACTTGGGCTGTAATAATACACTCACACAAGCATACACCGTAGCATGCCACTTATACTAGTTCAAGAGTATGGCACTTGACATTTATTGATCATGCCCATGTGTTCTTGTATTATCCGCTTTCATTGTCATATTGAGCTTGTGACCATGCGGGGCGAATTGTAATATTGAGCCTGTGATCATGCTGGGCGGATTGTGATAGTGAGCCTGTGACCATGCCAGGCAGATTGTGATTGTGATCCTGTGACCATGCCGGGCAGATTGAGATAAGGGCATGTGAGTTGGCCGTGCGGTTGTGATTAGAAATATGGGCACATTGTGTCGTAAGCATATGATTGTAGCTGAGACTCATGACTTGTTATTATGAGATAAGGTATCTCGGAGTAATTCGTTGTGAGACTTGTGTTAGAACGACTTGATTAGTTGGTTATCATGTGTTTCCCTTATATGTTTTCACTGGCACTTTAATGATGTTCTTATTACTTTACTGTTTATATCATATGTTTATTCTTTTTGTCATTTATTGATTCATGCTTTCATTATTAGCTTTACACTTTTATACTGCATAGGTTATTTTGACTAGTAGGTGTCTTGACTTGTACATCGTCACTACTCCACCGAGGTTAATTTTGATACTTACTGGGTACCGACCGTGGTGTACTCATACTACACTTATACACATTTTTGTGCAGATCCAGGTATTGGAGATATCAAACATTAGGCAAAGGTAGCTTATCGTTCGCGAGGATTCAAGGTAGAGTTGCTTGGTCATCATATTCCCTTAAAGTCCTTTCCTTTTATTGTACTGTCAGCTTGATATTTGAACAATATTGTATTTCGATTTCTGAGATCTTTTTATATATTCAGCTAGATTTTGTGACTCTATATTACCCAGTCTTGAGAGGTTGTTGTGATTATTGCCGCATAGGTTTATTTCACATTTATATAGGTATTTATATAAATCTCTATTTTAAAATATCATTGTTAAATTGGCTTAATTGTTGTAAGTAATCGGCTTACCTAGTCTTAGAGAGTAGATGCCATCACGACGCGTAAGGCAGGATTTTGGGTCGTGACAAGTTGGTATCAGAGCTCTATGTTCATAGGTTCTATGAGTCACGAGCAAGTTTAGTAGAGTCTTGAGGATCGGTATGGAGACGTCTGTACTTATCTTCGAGAGGCTATGAAACTATTAGTAACATTCCACTTCTTTCATTCATATAGTGTGGGTTTGTTTATTTCAATGTTTGAGCCTTTGATCTCTATTCTCTCATAGATGTGAGGACACATACTACTGGATCAGCTGAGTAGTCACCCGCGCCCCTTACTAGAGCCGCAAGAGGTCGGGGGCAGAGGAGGGCATGTGCCGCAGCTAGAGCACCTGCCAGTGCAACAGTTGAGGAGCTGCCAATAGCTCCAGTTGGGGGCAGGCACCAGAGGAGCATGTTATTTCCCCCCCAGACTTCAAGAGACTTTAGTGCAGTTCCTGAGCATGTTTGGTACATTGGCTCAGGCAGGATTGATCTTCGTTACTCCAGCTACTTCACAGATTGGGGAAGGATCTCAGACTCCCACCACCCGTACTCCAGAGTAGCGGGCTCACATTGGTCAGGTTCTGGGTGTGGTGCCGGTACAACCTGTTATTCAGGTTCAGCCTGAGGCCAGGCCATGGGCATCAGAGGAGGAGCAGAAGAGGTTTGAGAGGTTTAAAAAGTATGGTCTGCCTATTTTTAGTGGCACAACTACCGAGGATGTGCAGGGTTTTCTAGAGAAATATCACCATATTCTCCGCACCATGGGTATTGTGTAGGTGAGCGGAGTTGCTTTTACTACATTTCAACTATCAAGGGCAGCGTATTAGGGGTGGCAGGTTTTTGAGGAGGGTAGGCCAGCTGATGCAGCACCACTCACCTAGACTGAGGTTTTAGAGATGTTTTTGAGGGAGTTTGTTCCCTAGACCCTCCGGGATACGTTGCTCACAGAGTTCGTGCAGCTGCATCAGGGCACCATGACGATGTCGAAGTATGTCATCAGGTTCTGTGAGTTATCCTGCCATGCACCTACTTAGGTTCCTACAGTTAGAGAGCGAGTCCGCAGATTTATTGAGGGGCTCAATTATGGTCTTAGATTCAACATGGCTTAGGAGTTGGAAACTGATACTCTATTTCAGCAGGTTGTGGAGATTACCAGGAGGTTAAAGCGTATTCAGTATGAGGAGAGGGAGGATAAGGAGGCCAAGATGTCTCAAGGTTCTAGAGGATACAGTGGATTATACTCTTCAGCTATGACCCATCATAGCGGAGGCTCAGGCAGTCGGCCAGTCCAGTCTGCACTTCAGACTACTCGTGGTGCACTAGTTAGTCAAAGACCTCAAGGTACTCATATGGGGTAGTAATATTTTAGTGCACCACCTTCAAGGGGTTCCTACAACGGTTATTCTAGTTATATGGCACATACTCGGTACTAGCACCATGCCCGCAAGGGGGTTGTTATGAGTTTGGCGATACTAGGAACATCATGAGAGATTTTCCCAGACTCGGGAGAGGTGGCTTTCATCAGAGCACTTAGACTATGGGCTCCATTCCATTTACTACTCCACCTGCACAACCAACTAGGGGTGGAGGACAGGTGGGTAGAGGGCGCCCTAGAGGGGGAGGACCGACCTGTCGATATGCTTTCCATGGTAGGCTAAGGCCGCTGCACCAGATGGTGTCGTTACAAGTATATTTTCCATTTAGCATAGAGTTACATCAGTTTTATTTTGATCCAATCATATTTTTTGGTGTGAGTCCTCCTATCTGCCTCATATATGGGTGGTTTTAGTGATTCTTGTACTCTTCTTATGTGTTTATCTCTGTTGATAGATTCTATAATGGTAGCCAATGACTATCGTCTTGGTTTGCTCACTAATGAGAGTTGTGAGGTTAGAATGAACTTTTTTGTACTCATTACGATAAGTTTTGATGTGATCTCTGGATGGTTTGGTTACAATTTGTGATTTAGGTGCTCTAGTAGTATGGGAAGTCCGTTACGTGTTGTGATTTTATTTTGCAGAATTGAGTTAATGGAAGGTTTTGATTGGTGTGATGTGTATCCTACTTGTGATTTTGAGTTGAGGATGGGATCATCACATTTTTGTGTGGTTTGACATGTTTGAACCGGGCTACATGCCACAATGGAGTTATATTAGGATGATATCCTTTTAATTAGTTTATATGTTTTGATTCTCCCTTGTGGAATGGATCCGTAGTATGGTACTGATAGGGAGTTGTGTCTGCCGGTCTTGTTTAATAGTTCTCTCATGTGTTTCTCTTTCTATATTCAGTTGTATTCGCGTTGTGCTTATTGGGTTTAACTTACGAGGTATGTGCCCAGGTGGCGTTGGGTGTGAATTTTTGAATTAGGTGAGTAGTTATGAGACCTTTATGTTTTTTGCATCATTGTCAGTGTTGTGAAGGTTTGGAATAGGGTTCCAGCTGTTATGAGATTATTTACCGGTGTTGGAATTGATTATGGGCAGTTATCATTGTCAGAGTTATTGTTATGGACATATATGTGATGTGTTACGTCGTGTGGTTACACCTTGTGGGTGTATGCATGCGCCGTTGCAGTTGGTTGAGGTTTATACAATGTGTTTATGTGAGAATCAAGTCTTTGGAAAATGATCCGATGTTGAAAATTTGGTCTTAAGGCTTATCAGTGTGGGTGGAAGGAATAATCTTCAGTTGAGATAGTATTGTCGGGCTTATATGGATTGGGGTGATGTGGGATCAACCGCGAGTATATGTATGGTGAATTCATTCAGTCATTTCGTGGCTTCAGAATGGTTCTTGGCACGTTCGAGGATGAACGTTTGTTTAAGTGGGAGAATGTAATAACCCGACCAGTCATTTTGAGAATTTGTGTCACGTTCGGTGGCTTAAGGTCTCGAGCAGCTTCGTATTGTGTATTATGACTTGTGTGTGTGGCTGGGTTCAGTTTTAGATTTGGAAGAATGATTCTTGTTTTAGAAGCTTAACTAGTAAGAGTTGACCGGAGTTTGGATTTTGAGTATATTACTTTGGAATGGTGTTTTGATGATTCCAATAGCTTCGTATGGTGAATTTGGCCTTAGGCGTATGTTCAGATTTAGATTTGGGAGGTCAGTAAGTTGATTTGATGCTTTTGGGCAAAAGTTGGAAAGTTGAAGGTTTCGAAGGTTGAGAGAGGTTTGACTAGGAGTTGACTTTGTTTATATCGGGTTCAGATTGTGATTTCGGGAGTTGGTATAGCTCTGTTGTATTAATTGAGACTTGCATGCAAAGTTTGAGGTTATTCCAGGTTGATTTGATATGATTCAGCGCGAGTTTTAGAAGTTGAAAGTTCGTAAGTTCATTAAGTTCAATTTGAGGTGGGATTCATAGTTTTGATGTTGTTCAATGTGATTTGAGGCTTCGAGCGAGTTCGTATTGTGTTTTCGAACTTGTTGGTATGTTCAGACGGCGTCCCGAGGCATCAGGTGTGTTTTGGGTGGGCTACGGGCCGTTTTCTCATGTCTTGGATTGCTGATCTGATATCTGGTGCCTTCTTATTCGCGATCGCGAGTGTAATGTCGCGTTCGCGAAAGGTACATTGGAGGCAGGCAATATTTGTGCTTCGCGTTCACGGATATGTGATCGCTTTCTCGTAGCGTGGAAGACTTTTGTCTTCGCGTTCGCAAGCTGTCTTTCGCGATCGCGCTAAAGGTAAGGCGGGAATGACATCAGGCAATTTCCCTTCGCGTTCGCAGGTATGCAGACGTGTTCCCGTAGAGGGCTGAGGTCTTGGTCACTGCGTTCGCGACTGTTGAGTCGTGTTCGAGAAGCACGATTTGGCAGCTGAAGGTTTTGTTCTTCGCGATCGCGATGTGTAATATCTGGGCAGAATATAAAAGTACTCTATTTCGAGAGTTATGATATTTTTTCACTTTTTTGAGTTCGAGAGCTCGGTTTTTGGAGATTTTGGAGGGGATTTTCACGCTTTGGATTGGGGTAAGTGTTCTTTACTGAATTTGATTATATTTCATGATTTCATCGTTGTTTTTATCATTAAAATAGTGATTTTAATTGGAGAAATTGGGGATTTTTGAAAAAACTTTCAAAAATGTAAAATGAGGATTTTGAAGGCCGATTTGATGTCGGAATTGGATAATGTTGGATATGCTTGGACTCGTATCACAATGCATGTTTGGATTTTTTGAGTTTTGTCGGGTTCCGAGGTGCGGGCTTCGGGTTGACCTTTTGGGTTGACATTTTCGTTTTCATTAAAGATCGAAGCTTTATTATGTGAAATTATTTTCTATGATTTTTATTTATTATATTAAGTTATTTTGGCTAGATTTGAGCCGTCCGGAGGTTGTTTCACACGAGAAGATCATTTTAGAGTATTGGTTTAGCTTCTTTAAGGTAAATAGCTTGCTTAACTTTGTGTGGAGGAATTACCCATTAGGATTTGAGTTGTTTGTGCTATTTGTGTTATGTGAAAGTTGTATACGTGAGGTGACGAGTGCGTACTTGGGCTTATATATGGAAATTGACTGATTTAGACTTTTAGGCTTCTTTCATGTATTTATTTGAAATTTTTAGCACATGTTATAACTTTTATTTTTCTTGTTTACTCTCACATGCTTTATTTAAAGTTGTTGTTACATGTCATATCCTTTATTTGCCAAGTTTACTCTTATATGCTTTATTTATATTTGTTACCTCTTTTATTGTAATGTGACCTCCTTCATTATTGAGTTACTTTTAATTGAAATTGTCGTTACATGATATCCTTTCGTTGGTGGGTTATTCTCATGCATTTAGACGTTGTTGCTAGTTCATGCCATCTATTTCATTGTTAGCTTATTTCACACACTAGAATTTGGAAGTTTGCCTTTTCATGAAAATATCTTCATTATTGTCACGATCCAAAATCCACCTTAGGAATCGTGATGGCACCTAGTCTCGAAGACTAGGTAAGTCTAACACTTGCTGAATTAATAACTGATTTTAACCAATTAACTATTAAGCATAAAACATAAACTTCTATATAAAGACGACAATCCAAGGTAGATACATAACATCCCAAAACCGGTAGTATAAGTCATAAGCTCTACCGAGTTTACTAGAAAATCTTTAAGTACAACTGTTCTGTAATGGAAATAAACAGTACAAAGTAAAATTTCAGAAGTTGACTCCGAGGCATGAACGCGACTATAGGTATACCTTGAAGTCTTCACAACAATGCTCGATCAACTGCCTAGTGATAAACACGCTCCGAGGTACCTGCACAAAAATGTGCAGCAAGCATAGCATGAGTACACCACATTGGTACATAGTAAGTATCAAGACTAACCTCGGTGGAGTAGTGACGAGGACTGTCAAGACACCTACTAGACATAATAAACTGTACAATTATGAATATAAAACTAATAGGGAACAATATAAAGCTAAACATGGTAAGAATGATGCTACAATACTTGCAATAAGAACTAGAACAACAATTAACAACAAGGAGCAACAAGTAATAACAGCGTAAAGTAAGCAGAATACAGTTAAAGTTCGGTGAAACTAAGTAAGGGAAAATCAGTAACATCCCAGTAAAACAACCTCTTTCACACGAGATTTATACGAGAATTTCCCCGAGGTACCACACCTCATAATCACAAATCACGGGTCCCAAAACACGAAGCCCAATCACTTGGAATCTTGTTCTCACATTACAAATCACAACCATACGGACAACTCATGTGTTGCACGGACAACTCATTTGCCAATACCATTAGCACCTCATACCTGTACGAACAACTCACGTGCTAAGAGAGTGACAATAGCTCATATCTGCAAGGACAACTCACGTTCTAGCAGTAACAATATCTCATAACATCACGGACAACTCACGAGCCTATAGTACAACTCACACACAGACGACAAGTATACATGTAAATGATCAATAATGTAATGCTCCGACCGGCTATTTTGTGTAATTACGCCCTATTACCCTTTTTTATGCTTCACGCATCTGAGTTTATGGTCTTATGACTTGTGGTGTTGGTTAGTTTCGTTCCGGGAAGCTTTTTGGTTGTTTTGGACCCTTTGATTCTTGACTTAGAAGCTTAAGTTATAAATGTTGACCAACCTTTGAATTTTGTGAAAATGACCCCGAAACAGTGTTTTGATAGCTCCGATAGCTTCGTATCGTGATTTCGTACTTGGGCGTATGCCCTCAATTAATTTCGGAAGTCTATAGGTTGATTTGTGTTTTGCCGAAATTCTGTAATTTAAAGTTGAAAAGTTTGACCGTATGTTGACTTCTAGCTATCAAGCTCGAAATTTGATTTTGGGACTTGGAATAGGTCCGTTATGCTATTTAGTACTTACCTGCAAAATTTGGTATCATTTGGGATTGATTTCATAGGATTAGGATGTTTAGTTGTAATTCTAAAGATTCTTGAACTTCACTTTGAAATTCATGCGTTTTAGTATTCGATTCGTAATTTTAGATGTTATTTTTGTGTTTTGATCATGCGGGTAAGTTCGTATGATGATGGTTGCTCATGCCACTTAGGTTTTGTCACGCCCCGAACCTAGGAGCGAGACAAGCACCCCGTGCCTCACCTAACCTGGCGTACCAAATTGCGACTAAGGGACTCTGAACACATAATGTCATACTTTGGCCATGGGGCCACCTTGCAAGACAATTTGCGAAGCAAAATATAAAACTGAATGGAAACTAGCACTAACTAAATATCAATATAAAGCTAGGCCGACAAGGCCGTCATAGCTACTACAGCTGACAAACCACCAATTTATACAAACCCAACATACTGCACTAACCAACAGGATATGCCTACAAGCCTCTACTGATAGATGTAAGGCAATAAAATAACTGAAATCTGAAACTGAACTGATAATATGATAACTGAAATTAACTGGGAGTCAAAGATGATCTGGAGATATACTTACCTGCTGATACTGACTCAACTCCTTCAATATAGTAAGTAAAATAATTGTATGGCCTTATAAGGCTCGGTATATATAACTGCTCTGCCATAGTAGGCTCGCTTATAGGCGCTCGGCCATACTAGGCTATGTATCTCGACCATGCTGGGCTCGCTCATAGGTGCTCGGCCACAGTAGGCTCGGTATATAACTTTCCATCTGATCAGAGGTTGCCCAATAGGGGCCTGCCCATCGATTATAGCTCGATGGTAATGAAAATACTGTAATACTGTATATATAGGCTTGCTGCTCTCTTGACTGAAAGAAGACAATACTAAAATTGAATATAGAGTCTCGATAAGGAATAATATTGTAACTTATGAGACTAGAATAGTGTGAATAAATTCATGAATATGAACTTCTCTTTTGTCTCATTACTAACACATGTAGCTACGAGATCATGCCAAAATGAAGGAAGGCTTAGCCTTAACATACCTTATCACAATCTTTTCAATCACCAAGTTGAAATCACCTCTTCGCACCTTAATCTACAAGAATGATAATAATACTATCGTTAAGTTACGAAAGGTACAACTATCGCACAACGAACGACAAACCTATTTTGTATTAAAACGGGCAGCATCTCCCCTATAATATGCCCTTCCTCCAACTTCAAGATAACACCAACAATACAAGGACAGAACAATAACAACATATATACATCATTTTCCAGCCCTATATACACCATCAAATACTACAAAATAGCCCAACACACCCCAATCTCTTCGTACACAAAACGACCACCGTAGTAGTGTCAAATGACCCGAAAATGTTATGACGAACGACCAGCCAACCACCCTACATTTATATGGTGTTTATAAACCCCCTTCCTCCTCCAAAACTCCACAAAATAGTAATAAAACACGCAGCCCAACAGCAACACAAAACAGTCCACAAAACAGTCCGCTACAAGTGAATAACTCGAACTCACGGCTTCCGATCACCATCCCGTGAGTTCTTACAAGTATAGAACGACTTACCATGAATTTACAGAAGAAAAAATGGATGAAAGAGAGCAGTAAACTCACCTTATTTGTTGGATAACTAAGCTCCTATCTTGGTTCTTCAAACTCTAAGTTTTTACCTCCAATTGGAACTTGAAAGGGAGAGAAAATCAATTAGGGTTTGTGGGAAATTTTTGGGAGGATTCTTTGCAGAGCTTATGTCTGGTTATTATGCTCTATTTTGAGTCTAATATATGAAGAAAATAGGCCCTTAAAAGGCCTCTTTGGACGACCCGAAATGGCCCATTTTTGGGCTTTCATTTAAGCAAGTAGGTGACACACCTACTTGTCACCTAGCAGCTTGCGCAGTATCGCAAAAATGCACATATCTCTCTACTCCGATGTCGTATTGACAAATGGTTTAATGCGTTGGAAAATAGACTCATAGATCTTTAATTTGATGGGTGGAACACACCATAACTCTAAGTATATTGGGATAAAATTGCAGTTACAGTTGACCCAAAGTTTCAGTAAAACTTATGAATGTAACTTGTGATGACTTTCATCGACTTTTGTTCCACAACTCGCTTGACTTAAAAACATAACACACGGATGTAATACGACTAATATAAATCATAACATAATCTCTTTATCATGTTAATCACCCTAGTCTCACCCCAAAGGTACATGTTATAACATTCCCAACTTGTCGACTTTCGATGAAACATTGTTTTATTTAATTGCTTTAGCTTCTGAACTGTCCAACCCTCTTTGTACTTGTTGTTCATGATCTTCAATATTTGTAACCTCAGAGGTAACATGATTAACTTACTTTATATACTTTTAAATATTATCTCATTTTTTTTGTCCTACATTAGTTTGCTTACGACGCATTTTTACATACGAAAATATAGGGTGTAACATCACTCCCCCTTGGGAACATTCGTCCTCGAATGTTTACTCTTGGAGACTTTGGAAACTTTTTCCAGAGTATCCTTCGTACACTAGGTTAAAACCAACCTGCACGTAGCCAGAAACATACTATGCATGCCACACATGGCCAATCTTTATAAATAGCAGCAATTTGCCTCACCGACCGTAAATCATAAATATTGAAAGTGAAAAATAAAAGCTTACCTGATGACCTGCTAGCCTACATAGAGCTATGTTGTAGCGTCCCATCTCGAACCATATCTTCATTTTGAAATAGGTGGGGGTATTTAGACTTCATTTCTTCCTCCGATTCCCACGTCATCTCTTCTACATCCTTGCTCCTCCATAAAACCTTTACGGAAGCTACCTCCTTATTTCGTAGATTGCGGATTTGTCGGTCTAGGATGGCAACTGGAATTTCCTCGTATGACAAGTCCTCTGTAATCTGTACATCATCCGTGGGCACCACTCGGGTAGGATCGCCAATGCACTTCCGTAGCATAGATACGTGAAAAACCGGATGGACAGACTCCAATTCTGAGGGCAACTCTAACTCATAAGCTAGTTGGCCCACTCTCCGAATGATCCTATAAGGCCCAATATACCGTGGGCTAAGCTTTCCTTTCTTGCCAAACCTCATCACGCCCTTCATAGGTGATACCTTTAAGAATACCCAGTCATTAATCCTGAACTCTAAGTCTCGTCGCCGCACGTCAAAATATGACTTCTGACGACTCTGAGCTGTCAACAGTCGCTCCCGGATAACCTTTACTTTCTCTACGGCCTGCTGAACCAGGTCTGGCCCATGTAACCCAGATTCTCCAACATCAAACCACCCTATAGGAGATCTGCACTTACGCCCATACAAAGCCTCGTACGGAGCCATCTGGATACTGGAGTGGTAACTGTTATTATATGCAAACTCGATAAGAGGTAGATGTTCATCCCAACTTCTTTTAAAATCCAACACACATACTCGTAACATATCCTCGAGCGTCTGAATTGTGCGCTCGGCTTGTCCATCAGTCTGTGGATGAAAAGCTGTGCTGAGATTCACCTGAGTCCCTAGACCTCTCTGAAATGACCTCCAAAAATGTGCTGTAAACTGAGCCCCACGGTCAGATATAATAGAAACTGGTACTCCGTGTAGCCGCACTATCTCCTTAATATATAACTTTGCATAATCTTCTGCTGTATATGTAGATCTGACCGGTAGGAAGTGAGCTGATTTCGTGAGCCTATCGACTATCACCCATATGGAATCGAACTTACAATTAGAACGAGGTAAACCCATGATAAAGTCCATGTTTATCGCCTCCCATTTCCATGTCGGGATCTCTATAGTCTGCATTAGCCCTCCGGGCTTCTGGTGTTCTACCTTCACTTGCTGGCAACTAGTACATTGGGCGACAAACTCAGCAATGTTCTTCTTCATATCATTCCACCAGTACATATCCTTAATGTCATGATACATCTTCGTCGATCCAGGGTGGATGGAATACCATGAATAATGTGCCTCTGACATAATCCTGTCTCGTAGCCCTGCTACATCTGGAACACACAAACGACCCTTGTATCTGAGAACCCCATCTCCCTTGAGCTCTAACAATGGCTTCTTCTGCTGCGGAACTCGCTCTCTCAACTCGACCAACTCTGGGTCCTCGTACTGCCTTTCCTTGACTTCAGCTATGAGGGATGATTTTGCAGTGTTTTGGATTACAACTCCACCATCCTCAGAATCTACTAACCGAACCCCCAACGAAGCCAATTGATGAATATCTCTAGCTAATTGTCTTTTCTCGGGCTCTACATGTGCTAAGCTACCCATAGATCGGCGACTTAAGGCATCTGCTACAACATTAGCTTTCCCTGGATGGTAGAGAATGTTAACATCGTAATCTTTCAATAACTCAAGCCATCGCCTCTGTCGCAAATTCAACTCTTTCTGCTTGAAAATATATTGTAGGCTTTTATGATCAGTAAATATATCAACATGAACACCATATAAATAATGCCACCATATCTTAAGTGCATGGACAACCGCAGCTAACTCGAGGTCGTGGGTCGGATAATTCCTCTCGTGCTTCCTCAACTGCCTTGAAGCATATGCAATTACCTTCCCATGTTGCATCAGGACACATCCTAACCCGACACCTGATGCATCACAATACACGGCATAACCCTCTAGACCCTCTGGAAGTGTTAGAACTGGAGTTGAGGTCAACTTGTTCTTAAGCTCTTGGAAACTCCGCTCACAAGCCTCTGTCCATTGAAACTTAGTTTCTTTCTGTGTCAACTTCGTCAATGGTGCCGAAAGGGAAGAAAAACCCTCTACGAACCTCCGATAGTATCCTGCTAAGCCTAGAAAGCTACGAACCTCTGTCGGAGTGGTAGGTCTAGGCCAAGATTTCACGGCCTCAATATTCTGAGTGTCCACCTTTATCCCTTCATCTGATACAATATGCCCCAAGAATGCTACAGACTTCAACCAGAACTCACATTTAGAAAACTTAGCATACAACTTACGATCACGGAGGGTTTGGAGTACCGCTCGCAGGTGGTCCGCATGCTCATCCTCTGAACGGGAATAAACCAGAATATCATCAATAAATACTATCACGAACAGATCTAAAAATGGCCGGAATAGGCTATTCATCAAGTCCATAAATACAGCGGGTGCATTAGTCAACCCGAAGGACATGACAAGGAACTCGAAGTGGCCATATCGGGTCCTGAAGGCTGTCTTCGGAATATCTTTTTCCCGAACTCTGACCTGGTGGTACCCCGACCTCAAATCAATCTTGGAAAAGCATCTAGCTCCCTGCAACTGATCAAACAAGTCATCGATCTTTGGAAGTGGATACTTATTCTTAATAGTTACCTTATTCAACTGCCTATAATCGATACACATCCTCAGCGAGCCGTCTTTCTTCCGCACAAATAGTACCGGTGCACCCCAAGGTGAGGTACTGGGCCTAATGTAACCTTTCTCCAGCAAATCTTTTAACTGCTCCTTCAACTCCTTCAATTCGGCAGGTGCCATTCTATACGGAGGGACGGATATTGGTTGAGTTCCTGGAAGCAAATCGATGCTAAAATCAATCTCTCGCTCTGGAGGAATACCTGGAAGCTCATCTGGAAACACATCTGCATACTCTTTGACTATGGGAATAGACTGAAGTGTAGGTATCTCAGCATCTGCATCTCTAACTCGCACAATATGATAAATGCACCCTTTTGCGATCATTTTCCTCGCCTTCAGATAGGAAATAAACCTACCTCTGGGTGTTGGTGTATTACCTACCCATTCAAGGACTGGCTCACCCGGAAAATGAAATTTGGCTACCTTTGCTCGGCAATCAACTGTGGCATAGCAAGCTGCCAACCAGTCCATGCCCATGATAGCATCAAAGTCCATCATCTCTAGCTCAACTAGGTCAGCTGAGGTCTGACGACTACAAATTGTCACCGTACAACCTCGGTAAACCCGTCTAGCAATAATCGATTCTCTGACCGGTGTAGATACCGCAAAAGGATCACTTAGTATTTCAGGCACTATACCAAACTTCCTCGCGACAAATGGGGTAATATACGATAAAGTAGATCCTGGGTCTATCAAAGCATAAGCATCGTGAGAGAAAATGGTTAATATACCTGTCACAACGTCTGGTGAAGACTCCTGGTCCTGTCGACCCGCTAAAGCATAGATACGGTTCTGATTACCACTTGAACTGGAACCTCTACCTCTGCCTCGACCTCTACCAGCCGAAGACTGAGACTCACGCCTTGAAGGATGCACGGACATAGACGATCTTGTTGCTGAACTCGCTGGTTGTGCCATTCCCCCAGAATCTCTATTTGGGCAATCTCGCATCATATGCCCCGGACGCCTACATGTATAACAAGCATCAGAACCTGCTCGGCATTGACCCAAGTGTCCTCTACCACAGATGTCACACCGCGGAGGAAATGACCATGTCTGCGCAGAACCTCGTTGTCGCTGCAAACCCGACGCCCGTGAGCTCTCACCTGGTCCTGACTGAGTATAGCGGTCATACCTGTAACCCTGTAACTGAGGTGGCGGAGGCCTAGGTGGCCGTCCGAAGTACTGGGTCCTATAACTACCCTGAGATTGCTCCTGAGACCTGGGAAATCTCATCCTCTTACGTTGCCCTTGCTCAGCCCTCTCTGTACCCTGCTGCCGACGCCTACCCCTTTCTATATTCTAGGCGAATGCCTGAATCCGGGAGATATCCATACTATCCTGCAATGCAGCGGTGGCACATGCCTCGGTTAACTCTGGGGCTAACCCTGCTATAAACCTGTGAATCCTGTCCCGCATAGTAGAAACTATGGATGGTGCATATCTGGCCAATGAGTCAAAACGGAGACTATACTCTCGAACACTCATATTACCCTGCTTGAGGGCTAGAAACTGATCGACTCGAGCCTGTCGGATCTCCCGCGGTAAGTACTGGTCAAGGAAAGCATCTGAAAAATTCTCCCAAATAGCTGGAGGTGTATCACGTCCCCTGGACCTCTCCCATCCCTCATACCAAAGGATGGCTATATCTCGGAGTCGAAAAGCTGCTAGCTCAACTGCCTCTTTCTCCGTGGCATGCATAACACGAAAGATCCTGTGAAGCTGATCTATGAAATCCTGCGGGTCCTCCCTCTGATCTGTCCCCGTGAACTCTGGGGGACTCAAAGCAATAAACTCTCGGACCCTTGAACTCCCAGACCCCTCAGAAGTTCCTGCACTAGCTGATGCCCTAGCATGTTGCTGGGTAGCTACCAACTGTGTCAACAAATGCACCGCACTCCTTAAGTCCTGATCTGATGGAAGTGGAGGGGAACTGGATGTGCGGTTTCCCTAGGAATCTCCGTAGTTGGTGGAGGAGCCGGTAATGGCTGAGTAGGGGTCTCCCCTTGAGCCTCAGACTGGGCCCCATCTACTGGGGGTACCCTGTTGGTCCCCTCACCTACTACTGTATCTCTCCTCTGGCTAGCCGTAGTCTTCCTAGTCACCGTCATCTGTGCATGCAAACACCAACACATAAGTTTAATTCAAATTTCCTATAACTCAGTTCTATAGCACGATTTAGATTTCAAAGAAGTGTAACCAACTCCTAAATGCCCTGTAGTTCCTTGCTTATATAATGTGGTGCACAACACATCTATAAACAAGACCCTACTAGACACGGCTTGTAGACTCCCTAGGACAGAACTGCTCTGATACCAAGTTTGTCATGCCCCGAACCTAGGAGCGAGACAAGCACCCCGTGCCTCACCTAACCTGGCGTACCAAATTGCGACTAAGGGACTCTGAACACATAATGTCATACTTTGGCCATGGGGCCACCTTGCAAGACAATTTGCGAAGCAAAATATAAAACTGAATGGAAACTAGCACTAACTAAATATCAATATAAAGCTAGGCCGACAAGGCCGTCATAGCTACTACAGCTGACAAACCACCAATTTATACAAACCCAACATACTGCACTAACCAACAGGATATGCCTACAAGCCTCTACTGATAGATGTACTGTGATCGGAACAGGGCCCCGACCTACCCATAACATATATACAGATATACATAAGATGTACACAAAACTCTAGTCCTGGCAACTCCGAAAGACGTGGAGCTTACCGATCAGGCGGAACTCGGAAAACACCTACTGAGGAGGTCTACCCGTCTGTCTGTCTGAACCTGCACGCATGAAATGCAGCGCCCCCAAAAAAGGGACGTCAGTACGAAATAATGTACCGAGTATGTAAGGCAATAAAATAACTGAAATCTGAAACTGAACTGATAATATGATAACTGAAATTAACTGGGAGTCAAAGATGATCTGGAGATATACTTACCTGCTGATACTGACTCAACTCCTTCAATATAGTAAGTAAAATAATTGTATGGCCTTATAAGGCTCGGTATATATAACTGCTCTGCCATAGTAGGCTCGCTTATAGGCGCTCGGCCATACTAGGCTATGTATCTCGACCATGCTGGGCTCGCTCATAGGCGCTCGGCCACAGTAGGCTCGGTATATAACTTTCCATCTGATCAGAGGTTGCCCAATAGGGGCCTGCCCATCGATTATAGCTCGATGGTAATGAAAATACTGTAATACTGTATATATAGGCTTGCTGCTCTCTTGACTGAAAGAAGACAATACTAAAATTGAATATAGAGTCTCGATAAGGAATAATATTGTAACTTATGAGACTAGAATAGTGTGAATAAATTCATGAATATGAACTTCTCTTTTTGTCTCATTACTAACACATGTAGCTACGAGATCATGCCAAAATGAAGGAAGGCTTAGCCTTAACATACCTTATCACAATCTTTTCAATCACCAAGTTGAACTCACCTCTTCGCACCTTAATCTACAAAAATGATAATAATACTATCGTTAAGTTACGAAAGGTACAACTATCGCACAACGAACGACAAACCTATTTTGTATTAAAACGGGCAGCATCTCCCCTATAATATGCCCTTCCTCCAACTTCAAGATAACACCAACAATACAAGGACAGAACAATAACAACATATATACATCATTTTCCAGCCCTATATACACCATCAAATACTACAAAATAGCCCAACACACCCCAATCTCTTCGTACACAAAACGACCACCGTAGTAGTGTCAAATGACCCGAAAATGTTATGACGAACGACCAGCCAACCACCCTACATTTATATGGTGTTTATAAACCCCCTTCCTCCTCCAAAACTCCACAAAATAGTAATAAAACACGCAGCCCAACAGCAACACAAAACAGTCCACAAAACAGTCCGCTACAAGTGAATAACTCGAACTCACGGCTTCCGATCACCATCCCGTGAGTTCTTACAAGTATAGAACGACTTACCATGAATTTACAGAAGAAAAAATGGATGAAAGAGAGCAGTAAACTCACCTTATTTGTTGGATAACTAAGCTCCTATCTTGGTTCTTCAAACTCTAAGTTTTTACCTCCAATTGGAACTTGAAAGGGAGAGAAAATCAATTAGGGTTTGTGGGAAATTTTTGAGAGGATTCTTTGCAGAGCTTATGTCTGGTTATTATGCTCTATTTTGAGTCTAATATATGAAGAAAATAGGCCCTTAAAAGGCCTCTTTGGACGACCCGAAATGGCCCATTTTTGGGCTTTCATTTAAGCAAGTAGGTGACACACCTACTTGTCACCTAGCAGCTTGCGCAGTATCGCAAAAATACACATATCTCTCTACTCCGATGTCGTATTGACAAATGGTTTAATGCGTTGGAAAATAGACTCATAGATCTTTAATTTGATGGGTGGAACACACCATAACTCTAAGTATATTGGGAGAAAATTGCAGTTACAGTTGACCCAAAGTTTCAGTAAAACTTATGAATGTAACTTGTGATGACTTTCATCGACTTTTGTTCCACAACTCGCTTGACTTAAAAACATAACACACGGATGTAATACGACTAATATAAATCATAACATAATCTCTTTATCATGTTAATCACCCTAGTCTCACCCCAAAGGTACATGTTATAACATTCCCAACTTGTCGACTTTCGATGAAACATTGTTTTATTTAATTGCTTTAGCTTCTGAACTGTCCAACCCTCTTTGTACTTGTTGTTCATGATCTTCAATATTTGTAACCTCAGAGGTAACATGATTAACTTACTTTATATACTTTTAAATATTATCTCATTTTTTTTGTCCTACATTAGTTTGCTTACGACGCATTTTTACATACGAAAATATAGGGTGTAACAGGTTTGGAGCCCCGAGGGCATCAATGAGTTTCAGATATGTTTCAGAAGGTTTTGAACTGAAAATGAAAAATCTGGTCTCTGGTGCCTTTGGTGTAGCATTTGCGAACACCAAGTTCGCAATTGCGGGCTTAGCAATGGGCTTCAAGTATCGCAATTGCGATACCTGGCTTACAAATGCGAAGAAGTTCAGGCAGAGGGCTAGTTCACATATGCGACAAAACAGTCGCTTTTGCGATGGAGACATGCTTCGCATATGCGAAGCCAGAGTCGCAATTGCAACCTCCATATAGGATTGAAAGTTCATTTTCGAGGAATACTTCGCACTTACAAGGGTGCGAACCCATGTCGCAATTGCGACATCAGCCGCTGATCAAAAGGGCTGGAAGTCAGGATTTCATCTCATATTCTCATTTTAAAACCCTATACTAGGAAGAAGTGTAGCATGAGTACATAAACAACATGTACCCAGTAAGTATCAAGTCTAACCTCGAAGAAGTAGTAACGAGGGGTCGACATCGACACTTACTATGGGCGACCAATAAAAGTACAGAAGTTCTAAATAAGCATGGGTTATGTAATCAAAATAATAACTAAATAACAAGCAGGAAGTAAATAATTCTTTCACACATGGTAAGTCCCAAATTAATTCAATCATGTATACTTTTAACCTCTCAAGCCATGAAATGATATCAAATGTATAATTAAACTCTCAGTATTAACACACCCGATTATGCCGAGGTCGTACGACCCAATCCAGAATAATGTGTACACTGCCGAGGGTTGAGCGGCACGAACCATAGATGCATCTATCTACTGCCGAGGCGTTCAACCCGCTCCACAAGAAGAGAGGATACTTTATAAGCATTTGACTTAAACGTTATTAAAGGATAACATACAATGTAATAAAAATTCCATTATCGGTCTTCCACAATTCTTCTGACAAGTTCAAATATATTTTAGGCACTTTAATTCATGATTTGGGTCCTAAAACTACTCGGACATAAGCATAATTAGTAGCTACACACGAACTCTCGTCACCTCGTACATACGTAGCCCCCATAATAAGAAGCAAACATTGATTTAGAACACCTATGGGGTAATTTCCCTCTTACAAGGTTAGACGAGAGACTTACCTCATCTCAAAGCTCACTTTCCAACCTCAAATTTACTCTAAAGCCTCAACTCGGTGCCGAACAATCCAAAACTAGTCAAATGTTGTACAAATCAATCAATATATGTTCAAAAGTTCACATTCCAACTATTAGAGTGATTACCCAACCCCATTTGAAGGATTCCTAAAATTCATCCCCGGGCCCACGTGACCGGATTCCGGAAATTTTTGAAGAAAGTTGTTACCCATAACCTCACAAACTCAAACATATAATTTTCAGTCAATTCCATAACCATTATCGTGGCTTAACCTTATTTTGATCAAAACCTAAGTTTTTCATCGAAACCCATAATTTTCACAAATTTACATGTTACAATCTACCCATAATTTATGTATTTAACTTGCATTAGGTAGAATTTACTTACCTTATATAGCTGGGTTGAAATCCCCCTCTGTAAAGCTCCAAAATCGCCCAAGTGTGCAATAAATGGACTAAAGAATAGCTGAATCCTGACTTAAATGAAGGTTCTGTCCAGCAGAACTTTCGCACCTGCGGTCCCTGGGCCGCACCTGCGGTATCGCTTCTATGGAACTAGGTCCATTTCTGCGGAATTCCACAGGCCCAGTGCTGGCCGCTTCTGCGGACGGGATCCCGCTTCTGCGGACATGAAGCACATCTACGGACATCACACACCTGCGGCTCTTCATCGCAGAAGCGAGGCCGCTTCTGTGTACGCCTCACCGCTTCTGTGGACCACTGGACAAATGTTCGAAGGACACTTTTGCAACCAAATGCACGCATCTGCTGGCTCGCACCTGCGGCCCAATGCTCGTAGGTGCAGGCACACCAGAACTGGTGCACCAGCAACCCTTTAGTCCAAATTTAATCAGTGCATTGCCCGAATTTCCCCCGAGGCCCCCGAGGCCTCATCCACACATACAAACAAGTCCGTAAATATAAGACAGACTTGCTCAAACTCTCAGAATGCGGAAAAAAAATACCAAAAACTAAGAATCACATCCCAAACCAAATCGATTCAACTTATGAACTTCAAGTTCTTCCAACTAGCTCCAAAAGCACCGAATCGTACCTAAAGTACTCGGAATGACTTCAATTTTTTTCGTGCAGGTCTTAAATAACCACACAGAACTATTCCCAAGATCGGAATCCCAATCGGACCTCGATAACACCAAAACCTACTCCAAACCAAATTTAAAGAACTTTTAAACCTTTAATAAGTCAATTTTCAATATTAAGCGTTGAAACGCTCCTGGGTCATCTAAAACCTGATCCGAGCATACTCCCAAGTCAAAAATCATCATACGAACTTATTGGGACCATCAAATCCCAGTTCCGAGGTCGTTTACTCAAAACATTGGCCAAAGTAAAACTTAGCCTTTTTGCCAACCTTAAGGAACCAAGTGTTCCGATTTAAACCCAAACCCTTCCAAATCCCAAGCTAACCATCCCCGCACGTCATAAAACAGTAAAAGAACATACGGGAGTCTTATTTAGAGGAACAGGGACCTAGAAAGCAAAACTACCGATAGGGTCGTTACATTCTCCCCCTCTTGAAACAAACATTTGTCCTGGAACGAGTATAGAGACATACTTGAAGTGGTGAAAGATGAGGATAATGGTTACACATATCATGCTCGGTCTCCCAAGTCTCCTCCTTGACTGGTTGACCCCTCCACTGAACCTTTACTTAAACAAAGTTTCTTTGACCTCAACCTTCGGACCTGCATGTCCAAGATGGCCACCGGCTCCTCAACATAAGACAAATCCTTGTCCAATTGGCCTGAGCTAAAATCTAAAACATGGGACAGATCATTGTGATACTTTCGGAGCATGGAAACATGGAACACTGGATGAACTACAAATAGACTGGGAGGCAAAGCAAGCTCATAAGCAACCTACCCAACTCGTTTGAACACCTCAAATGGACCTATGAACCTTGGGCTCAACTTGCCATTCTTTCCGAACCTCATGATCCCCTTCATCGGCGAGACCTTCAAAAGAACTTTGTCGCCCACCATAAAGGATAAATTACGTTCCTTATGATCCGCGTAACTCTTATGTCTGGACTGTGCTGTGCGAAGTCGCTCTTGAATCAACTTTACCTTTTCCAAGGCATCCTTCACCAAATCAGTACCATATAACTTAGCCTCGCCGGGCTCAAACCATCCGATGGGAGAACGACATCGCTGACCATATATAGCCTCAAATGGAGCCATCTCGATGCTGGTCTGATAATTGTTGTTGTAAGAAAACTTAGCCAAAGGCAAGAATCGATCCCACTGCCATTTGAAGTCAATCACACATTCTCTGAGCATATCCTCCAAGATCTGAACTGTCTGCTCTGACTACCCGTCAGTCTGTGGATGAAAGGCTGTGCAGAGCTCTACCCGGGTCCCCAACTCACTCTGCACTGTCCTCCAAAAATGCGAAGTAAACTGAGGGACTCTATCTGATATAATGGAGACAGGCACACCATGCAACCGAACAATCTCCTGAATATAAATCTGGGCCAACCTTTCTGAAGAATATGTGGCCACAATCGGAATGAAGTGTGCCGACTTGGTCAACCTGTCGACAATGACCCAAACTGCATCAAACTTATGCAAGGTGCAGCAACCCAACTACGAAGTCCATAGTAATGTGCTCCTATTTCCACTCAGGTATAGTCATATGCTAGGGTAGGCCACCTGGCCTCTGATGCTCATACTTGACTTACTGGTAATTTAGGCACCTCGCCACATACTCAACTATGTCCTTCTTTATCCGCCGCCACAAATAATACTGCCTTAGGTCGCGATACATCTTTGTAGCACCTGGATGAATAGAATACCGGGAGTTGTGTGCCTCTTCTAGAATCTTCTCCCTCAAGCCATCAATATTAGGAACACATAGGCGACCTTGGAATCGCAGAATACCATCCATACCGAGAGTAACCTCCTTGGCACCACCCTATAGTACCGTCTCACTGAGAACCAACAAGTGCGGATCATCAAACTAGCAAGCCTTGATCTGCTCGAATAGTGAAGACTGAGCAACAACGCATGCAAGAACTCATCTGGGCTCTAAAATATCCAACCTCACAAGTCTGTTAGCCAAGGACTGAATGTCCAAATCTAGTGGCCTCTCCGCCACTGAAAAGAATGCCTAACTACCCATACTTTCTGCCTTTCTGCTCAAGGCATCCACAACTACATTAGCCTTGCCCGGATGATAAAGGATGGTAATATCATAATCCTTTAGTAACTTAAGCCACCTGCGCTACCTCAAATTGAAATCCCTTTACTTGAAAAAATACTACAAGCTGCGATGATTGGTGTAAACCTCACAGGACACCCCATAATGATAATGCCTCCAGATCTTAAGTGCATGAACAATCGCAACCAACTCCAAATCGTGTACCGAGTAATTATTCTCGTGGGGCTTTAGCTGAAGTGAAGCATATTCAATAACTCACCCCTCCTGCATCAATACACAACCCAAACCAATGCGTGAAGCGTCACAATACACAGTATACATCCCTGAACTGTAAGGCAACACTAACACTGGTGCTGAAGTCAATGTGGTCTTGAGCTTCTGAAAGCTCACCTCACAATCATCGGACCATAGAAATAGAGCACCCTTCTGGGTCAATCTAGTCAAAGGTGCTGCGATAGATGAGAAGCCCTCCACAAACCGATGATAATAACCTGCTAACCCCAGGAAGCTCCAGATCTTAGTCGCTGTGGTAGGACGAGGCCAACTCTGAACTGCCTCAATCTTCTTGGGGTCTACCTTAATACCCTCGCTTGATATAATATGCCACAAGAATGCCACAGAATCCAACCAGAACTCACACTAGGAGAACTTAGCATATAGATTCTGTTCCCTTAAGGTCTGAAGCACCACTCTCAAATGTTGCTCGTGCTCCTCCATGCTATGTGAGTAGATCAAAATGTCATGAATGAAGACAATGACAAATGAATCAATGTATGGCCTGAATACCCGATTCATCAAATCCATAAACACCACGGGGGTATTAGTCAAACCGAAGATCATCACTAGAAACTCATAATGGCCATATCTAGTCCGGAAAGCAGTCTTCGGAATATCCGAATCCCGAATCTTCAACTGATGGTACCCCGATCTCAAATCGATCTTAGAGAACAACTTGGCACCCTGCAACTAGTCAAACAAATCATAAATAAGCGGAAACAGGTACTTGCTCTTGAACCTTGTTCAGCTGGCGGTAGTCAATGCACATCCGCATAGTCCCTTCTTTCTTCTTCACAAATAACATGGGTGCACCCTAAGGCGATACACTTGGCCTGATGAACCCTTTTGCTAGCAACTCCTCAAGTAGCTACTTCAACTCTTTCAGAGCCATGAGGTATGGCGGGATAGATATACGCTGGGTACCTGGAGCCAAATCAATACAGAAATCGATATTACAATCTGGTGGCATGCCTGGAAGATTAGAAGGAAACATATCGGAGAACTCCCAGACCACGGGCACTGAATCAATCGCCGGAGTCTCTGTAGTAGTATCCCGAACATAGGCCAGATAAGCCAAACAACCCTTCTCTACCATGTGTTGAGCCTTCAGAAAAGAAATAACCCGACTAGATGTACTGATAGACAACCCCTTCCACTCCAATCTAGGAAACTCTAGCATCGCCAAGGTAATAGTCTTGGAATGGCAATCCAGGATCACGTGATACGGAGAAAACCAGTCCATGCCCAGGATGACCTCAAAGTTAGTCATATCAAGCAACATAAGATCCGCTCTTGTATCATAACCACATAATGTAATAATGCAGGACTGGTATATCTAATCCATAACAACAGAATCGCCCACAGGAGTGGACACATAGACAAGAGTACCCAAGGATTCACGAGGAACTCCTAGGAAATGAGAAAACAGAGATGAAACACATAAATATGTAGATCCTGGGTCAAATAGTACTGAAGCATCCCTACCGCAGACAGACATAATACCTGTGATCACGGCATCTGAGGCCACTGCATCTGGTCTGGCCGAAAAAGCGTAGAACCTAGCTGGAGCGCCACCTGGTTGGCCTCCACCCGACTAGCCTCTACCACTAGGATGACCCCTACCCACCTGCTCTCCGTCCTGGGTGGTCGGACGGCTCATGGGGCAGCTGGTGATGGAATAACAGGCTGCTGACCATGTTGTACTGCCTTGCCCTAAAGCCTGGGGATGAACCTCCGCTCATGACTGAGATCCTCGCAATTGAAACAACCTCTCGGTACGGTGGACTGCTGACCTGAAGTTTTACCCTAATGGCCTGAATACCCACTGGAGGAACCCTGGATAGTTGGTGGGCGGTAAGAACTCTCTGTCATGGCACTGAAATAAGGTCGCACTGGATTACCCTGAGGAGGTGGCGGTGCTGGATATGTGGTCCTGGTAGATTGACCCCTCACGAACTGACCCTTGCCCCCAGCTGGGGCAACACTGAACTCTCCGAAACCGCTTATCTCTCTTTTCCTGCTCTTGGCTCTGCTGATGGACACCCTCGATCCTCCGAGCTATCTCCACAACCAACCCGTAAGAAGTCCGCATCTCCACCTCTCGAGCCATGGTGGCATGGATACCAGAGTACAACCACACAACAAACTTCTGCACTCTCTCTGCATCGGTAGGAAGTATCATAAGTGCATGGAGAGACAACTTAGAGAATCTCGCCTTATAGTCGGTCACCGACATCTAACCCTGCTGGAGCTGCTTAAACTGCAACCACAACTCTTCCCTTTGAGAGGGTGGAATATATCTATCCAAGAAGAGACGTGTGCACTGATCCTATGTCATGGGAGGGGAACCTGCTAGTCTACCAAGAAGATAGGACTGCCACCATCTACGGGCCTTACCCTTCAGATGAAAGGTGGTAAAGTCCATCCCATGAGGCTCCAATATCCTCATGTTATGCAGTCTGTCCCTGCACCAATCAATAAAGTCCTGGGGGTCCTCATGTTGCTCACCTCCAAAGGCATGAGGATGAAGCCTGGTCCATTTGTCCAATAGTTTCTGCGGATCGCCGGCCGCAACTGGTCTGGGATTAGGTATAGCTGCTGCAACTGGCTGAGCTCCACCCACGGGTAGTGCGCCCAGGGTCTGATATAAGGCTGTTGCATGCCTTGGAGCCTGAGCGGTAGGGGTCTGTGCTGCCCCTCCTACCTGAGATATGGATGGGTCTACTCGAAATAGGCCAACATGAGTCATAGAATCCATGAACCGCAACATATGGCCCATGACCTCCTGGAATCTCGACGCGGACATGAAATCCACCGGGGCTGGCTCTGCTGCAGGCACCTCGCCCTATTTCTCAATAATAGGATCCTCTACTGGATCCACCGACGGCATAACTGGAGCAACTCAGGGACGTCCCCATCCCTTACCATGGGATGGAGCGCTCCCTCGACCTCTAGCAAGAGGGGGAGCAGCTCCTCCATGGTCTGGAATATCCGCCGCGCATGTTCTCACAATCTGTGAGAGAATAAGAGAAAGATAGTTAGTACCACATTAACTGCAGGATAGGAGATGAAGAAAGAGTAGTTTCCTAACACCCTATATCCTCTCCAAGATAAGTACAAACGTCTCCACACCGATCCGTAAGACTCTATTAGGCCTGCTTATAACTTGTGAGACATATATGAACCTAGGGCTCTAAGACCATATTGTCACAACACAATTCTCATATAGGCCTGCTCATAACTATAGCCATTGTCTGAAATGACAATAGACAGAAATAAATGTGAAGGAGAGACTCTAGGTGTTGCGGAACGGCTCAGGAAGCAGCTCACCACTAGACCTCCGGGTAACGAGGGTGTGCGCCAGTATGTCCACAAGATGCACCTGCCTCAGATCCTGCATGGTTAGTGCAGAAGTGTAGCGTGAGTAGATAAACAACATGTACCCAGTAAGTATCAATTCTAACCTCGAAGAAGTAGTGACAAGGGGTCGACATCGACACTTACTATGGACGACCAATAAAAGTACAGAAGTTCTAAATAAGCATGGGTTATGTAATCAAAATAATAACTAAATAACAAGCAGAAGTAAATAATTCTTTCACATATGGTAAGTCCCAAATTAATTCCATCATGTATACTTTTAACCTCTCAAGCCATGAAATGATATCAAATGTATAATTAAACTCTCAGTATTAACACGCCCGATTATGCCGAGTTCGTACGGCCTGATCCAGAATAATGTGTACACTGCCGAGGGTCGAGCGGCACGAATCATAGATGCATCTATCTACTGCCGAGGCGTTCAGCCCGCTCCATAAGAAGAGAGGATACTTTATAAGCATTTGACTTAAATGTTATTAACTCGCACAAAATTCAAGTACGTGAAATTTTGGTCTTTTACTACTTCCTCTAACAACTCCCAATATGATTCAGGTACTTAAATTAACAAAGGATGCAAACATTACAAGTAATTCATTATTTGGGTCTTAAACTACCCGGACATAAGCATAATTAGTAGTTATGCACAGACTCTCGTCACCTTGTGCGTACGTAGCCCCCACAATTAGAAGCAAACATTGATTTAGAACACCTATGGGGTAATTTCCCTCTTACAAGGTTAGACAAGAGACTTACCTCGTCTCAACATTCACTTTCCAACCTCAAATTTACTCTAAAGCCTCAACTCGGTGCCGAACAATCCAAAACTAGTCAAATGTTTTACAAATCAATCAATATATGTTCAAAAGTTCACATTCTAACTATTAGAGTGATTACCCAACCCCATTTGAAGGATTCCTAAAATTCATTCCCGGGCCCACATGACCGGATTCCGGGAATTTTCGAAGAAAGTTGTTACCCATAACCTCACAAACGCAAACATATAATTTTCAGTCAATTCCATAACCATTATCGTGGCTTAACCCCATTTTGATCAAAACCTAAGTTTTTCATCTAAACACATAATTTTCACAAATTTACATGTTAATATCTACCCATAATCTATGTATTTAACTTACATTAGGTATAATTTACTTCACTTATATAGCTGGGTTGAAATCCCTCTCTGTAAAGCTCCAAAATCACCCAAGTATGGAATAAATGGACTCAAAAATAGCTGAGTCCCGACTTAAATGAAGGTTCTGCCCAGCAGAACTTTCGCACTTGCGGTCCCTGGGCCGCACCTGCGGTACCGTTTCTGCTGAACTAGGTCCGCTTCTACGGAATTCCACAGGCCTAGTCCTGGCCACTTCTGCGGACGGGATCCCGCTTCTGCGGACGCGAAGCACATCTACGGACATCGCGCACCTGCGGCTCTTCATCGCAGAAGCGAGGCCGCTTCTGCGCACGCCTCATCGCTTCTGCGGACCACTGGACAAATGTTCCAAGGCTGCTTCTGCAACCAAATACACGCACCTGTGGGCTCGCACCTGCGGCTTTAATCAGTGCATCGCCCGGATTGCCCCCGAAGCCTCGACCAAACATACCAACAAGTCCGTAAACATGAGACGGTCTTGCTTGAACTCTCGGAATACGGAAAACAACACCAAAACTAAGAATCACATCCCAAACCAAATCGATTCAACTTATGAACTTCAAGTTCTTCCAACTAGCTCCAAACACACCGAATCATACCTAAACTACTCGGAATGACTTCAATTTTTTTTGTTCAGGTCTTAAATAACCACACGGAACTATTCCCAAGCTCGGAATCCCAAACAGACCTCAATAACATCAAAACCTACTACAAACCAAATTTAAGGAACTTTTAAACCTTCAATAAGTCAATATTCAATATTAAGCGTCGAAATGCTCCCGGGTCATCCAAAACCCGATTTGAACATATGCCCAAGTCCAAAATCATCATACCGACCTATTGGGACCGTCAAATCACGGTTACGAGGTTGTTTACTCAAAACATTAACCAAAGTCAAACTTAGCCCTTTTTTCCAACCTTAAGGAACCAAGTGTTTCGATTTCAACCCGAACCCTTCCAAATGTCGAGCTAACCATTCCCGCACGTCATAAAACAATAAAAGCACATACATGGAGTCTTATTTAGGGGAACTGGGACATATAAAGCAAAATGACCGATCGGGTCGTTACACAAAATTTGAAACTAATCACATATATGAACTCGTGGGGTCATGGATAATCGGAATCTACCATTGGACCCTGGTTTTGACGGGGCGAGTCTCGGGTTGACTTTTGTTGACTTTTTGGGAAAAGTATAAAGATCATATCTTTATCTATTGTAATTGATTTCCATAGCATTGTTTGATGATGTTAAGTCGATTTTGGTTAGATTTGAGCCGTGTGGAGGCACATTTTAGGGGTAAAAATATTTCCGGTGGTTGAATTGGCCTAGTTAGGTATCTTGTCTAACATTGTGTTGGAGAAACTACCCCTTAGGAATTAGTATTGATTGTGTCATTTGTTCTTTGTGAAAGCTATGTACACAAGGTGATGACTGGGTACACAGGTTATATGTGATAATTA
Organism: Nicotiana tabacum; assembly: GCF_000715075.1. Lineage (NCBI taxonomy): Eukaryota > Viridiplantae > Streptophyta > Magnoliopsida > Solanales > Solanaceae > Nicotiana > Nicotiana tabacum. The sequence continues at coordinate 135,893,235 of NC_134083.1, forward strand.
TCCGGTTTAGGCTACTTAGACTTCTTCCATTCTTTAATTGAATGGTCATATCATGTTGTAAATTCTCATAGTCAATCCACTCTTGTTTGTGTTAGTTTATCCTTACATGCCTTAAATGATTTTGTTAATACTTGTTCACATCTTACTTGATATTTTTCTCTTATGCTTTAGTTGAACTTGCTGCCTCTCTCATTGTTATATGTTATCTCTTTCATTGTTGATTATCCTTATTTGAAGTCATCGGTATAAGCTATATATTCTATTGTGAGTTATTCTTATTTAGTTTCGTATTTACACATTATTTTTCTCCTTGTTAAGTTATTAGTGTTGAAGTTGTGAAAGTCGTTATCATATTGAGGTGAAGTGTTAATTGTTGAGACATTTTTCTTGTTGAGAATTTTACATTCATTGTTATTATTGATATTCTTATACACATTATGGTTGAGCCATTTGCTATTGATATGGAAACATTGATAGTGTTGATTATTGGCAAGTTATGACATATGGGCACTTATGGTGTGAGTTATTATTATGATGTGATATTGATGTGCATGCGGTGGTATAAGGATATGGGTTAATGTGCATGCGTCGGTATAAGGTGAGACTTATGTGCGTTGCTTGTAAAGGAATTACGTGAAGCCACGGAGCGTCATAAGGTGGGATAAAGTGCATGTAGTTATTTCGGGAAAAATATTTTCAAAACTATTTAAATGTAAGGCTCACGCTGTGGTATAAGAAAATATGGTGATTGAAATTGAGAAATGTGAATACGAGGCGGTACCCCAATTGTGATTCTTGATATATATACGAGGCGGTACCTTGGTTGTGGTTCTTACTGTGCACGAGGCAGTACCTCATTGTGATTGTTGTTGTTTAACTCATATTGCAAAGAGTTTTTGGTGGAAACACTTCTTGTTGTTTTGTTCTTCCTTGTTCTATCAGTTATTGTCTGTATATAATCATTGTGGTTCTCCTTAATTGATTCCTTTATGTTATCTCTATGCTTACAAATTTTGGTTTTAGTTCATGCTATTAATTTGTTTCGTATCAGTTATTTCTCTGCCTTCTATTATTTATCGTTATTATGTTTTCATATTGTTTATTACATCCTATCAGGTGTCTTAGGCTTGATACTTACTGGGTATCATTGTGGTGTACTCATACTACGCTTCTGCACATCTTTTTGTGTAGATCTAGGTACGTCTGCCCATGCTACACGCTAGAGTTGATTTGAGTAGCTACTTTTGGATACTTCAAGGTATACCTGCTCTACGTCCACATTATTTGGAGTCCCCTTCTATTTTAGACATTCCGCTATTTCTTTCTTGTTTCAATCTGTATTGTAGTTCGAGACTAGTAGTACTATCTTTTAGAGCTTGTGACTCCGTTCCACCAGGTTTTGGAGAACATTTTGACTATTGTATTGTTGAGTTATTATTATAGTATGAAGGTTTTATTTGAAGTTTTGTTAGTATTTCTACTATTTCTCTATGCATGTTAGGCTTATCTAGTCGTAGAGACTAGGTGTGATCACGACATCTTACGGAGCAAAATTAGGGTCGTAACAAGTTGGTATCAAAGCTCTAGGTTCATAGATATTACGTGACATAAGTAGCTTTATTAGAGTCTTGGGGATCAGTACGGAGACCTCTTTACTTATCTTCGAAAGGCTACAGAACTGTTAGGAAATTTCATTTCTTTGATTCCTTATCGTGCAAATTGGTTGACTTCGAAAACTAGACCATTGATTTTCTATTCTCTCACGGATGGTGAGGACACGCACTGCTGGATATGACGATCAGACACCCGCACCCCTGCTAGAGCTGCGAGAGGCTGGGGCCAGGGCAAAGGCCAAGAAGGGGCATATGGTGCAGCTAGAGCACCTGCCCAAGCTGAGATAGAGAACTCACCAATAGCTCCTAAAGGTTATACCAGTACATCATGCTATTCCGGTTCGGCTCGAGGTTAGAGCAGAATTATCTGAGGATGAGCGGCTTAGACTTGAGAGGTTCAAGAAGTATCACCCTTCTACTTTTAATGGTTTGGCTTCAGAGGATGCACATGATTTTCTAGAGGAGTGCCACCGTATTCTCCGCACCATGGGTATTGTGGAGACGAGCGGGGTTTCTTTCACCACTTTCCAGCTGTCAGGAGCAGCATATAAGTGGTTATGGGTGTACGAGGAGTGTAGCCCAGCCGATGCAGCTTCACTTACATAGACTCAGTTTTCAAAGCTGTTCTTGAGAGAGTTTGTTCCTCAAACCTTTCAGGATGTATGGCACACAGAGTTTGGGCAGCTGCGCCAGGGTACTATGACAGTGTCAGATTATGCTATCTAATTTAGTGACTTATCCAGACATGTACCTGCCTTAGTTTCTATAGTCAGAGAGCGAGTCCGCCAATTTGTCGAGAGGCTCAACTATGGTATTAGATTCATCATAGCTAGAGAGTTGGAGACAGATACCCCATATGAGCAGGTGGTATAGATTGCACAGAGGTTGGAGGGTATGCAGGACCGTGAGAGAGAGGACAGGGAAGCCAAAAAGCCTCAAGGTACTAGAGGATTTAGTGGTGGCCATGCTGCAACTACAGCCCGTCATGGTAGAGGCTATGTGAGTCATCCAGTTCACTCAGCACTACCAACTTCTAGTGGTGCTCTGGCTATTCTGAGGTCTCAGGTTGCACACTTTGTTCAGCCACTTTCTAGTTCACCTTCTACACGGGGTGCCTTCAGCGGTCAGTCCAACCAACCAGTCCCGAGCCAGTCCCAGCAACCACGCCCATCGAGAGCTTAATTTGAGTGAGGGGATACCCGTCATATGGTTAGAGACTATTCCAGAGTCAAGAAGGTTGCACCTCCATAGACTACTCAGGCTCCACGGATTCAGTCAGGTCTACATACTTCTCAGGCCATGGTTGCTACCCTAGTTGTCGCTCCACCTGCACAGCCAGCTAGGGGTGGGGGATGGGCGGGTAGAGGTCTCCCTAGAGAGGGAGGCCAAGCCAAATTCTATGTTTTTCTGGGTAGGATGAAGGAAGTTACTTCAGACGCAGTCATTTTAGGTATGGTTCTGGTTTTCCATGGAGATACATCAGTCTTATTTGATACGAGATCCACTTATTCATATGTGTCATCTTACTTTGCTTCATATTTGGATATATCTCGTGATTCTTTAAGTTCTCTTGTTTATGTGTCCAGGCCTGTAGGAGATTCTTTTTTTATGTACAACGTGTATCGGTCATGCTTAGTTGTTATTAGTGGTTTTGAGATCATAGTTGATCTATTGTTACTTAGTATGGTAGAATTTGATGTTATCTTGGGCATGGACTAGCTGTCGCCCTATAATGTTATTCTAGATTATCACGCCAAGACTGTAACATTGGCTACAACAAGTTTGCCACGATTAGAGTAGTGGTGCATTAGATTATGTTTCTAGCAGGGTTGTGTCATTTCTAAAGGCTCACCAGATGGTTAAGAAGGGATGTGATGTTTATCTAGCCTTTATGAGGGATGTCAATGCTGATACTCCTACCGTTGAGTCAGCTCCAGTAGTGAGAGACTTCCCAGATGTATTTCCAGTGGATCTTCCGTGCATGTCGCATGATAGGGATATCGATTTTGGTATTAACTTATTGTCGGGCACTCAACCCATTTCTATTCTACCATATCGTATGGCTCTAGCGGAGTTGAATGAGTTAAAGGAGTAGTTGCAAGAGTTGCTTGATAATGGGTTTATTCAGCCTAGTGTGTCTCCTTGGGCTGCTCTGATTTTTTCTGTGAAGAAGAAGGATGATTCTATGCACATGTGTATTGATTATTGGCAGTTGAACAAGGTTACAATGAAGAACATGTATCCATTGCACGCATTGATGACCTATTTGATTAGCTATAGGGTGCCAAAGTGTTCTCATAGATTGATTTACGATCAGATTATCATCAATTAAAGATTCAGGACCCGTATATTCTGAAGACTGCCTTTAGGACTCGATATGGTCACTACGAGTTCCTTATGATATCATTTGGGCTGACCAATGACCCAACAACATTTATGCACCTGATGAACAGTATATTCTATCCATATCTTGATTCATTCTTCATTGTTTTTATTGACGACATTTTTGTGTACTCCCACAGCCGGGAAGATCATGAGCGGTACTTGTGTAATGACTTGGCCGGTTGTTTTGAGAGTATTAGCCCTGATCCCCTAATTATTGCTCCCTCTATTTCAATTTTTGCTTATGTGACTTGCCGGGGTACTTGGTGTCGTGTCCGGGAGAGTTTCAGAGTGAAATAGGACACATAGTCCCTAATTAGGAAGTTTATGCCGTAGGAGTTGACCGTAGTTTGGCTTGTATGAAGATGAATCCATAATAGAGTTTTGGCGATTCCAATAGCTCCGTGGGGTGATTTTGGTTTTAGGAGCGTGTCTGGGTATTGATTTGGAGGTCCATAGGTCATTTCGGCGTTAAGTGGCGAAAGTTGGAAGATTTTGGAAAGTTTGACCAGGAGTGGACTTTTTGATATCGGAGTCGGATTCCGATTCCGGAAGTTGGAGTAGGTCTGTAATGGCATTTATGAATTGTGTGCAAAATTTGAGATCAATCGTACTTGATTTGATAAGGTTCGGCATCAAATGTAGAAGTTAAAAGTTTATAAGTTCATTAGGCTTGAATTGGGGTGCGATTCATGTTTTTTATGTAGTTGGATGTGATTTAAGGTCTCAAATAAGTTTGTATCGTGTTTTAGTGCTTGTTGGTATGTTTGGTTGAGGTCCCAGGGCCTCGGGTGTGATTCGGACCATGTTCGGCGCATTTCAGATCGTTGAGGAGTTTCTGAATTTGGTGCTTCTGGTTTCCTTCTATGCGATCGCATGGTTTGAACCGCAATCGCGAAGGGGTTTTTATAGTCTGATGGTTTTTACTCTATGCGTTGCAGAGAGAAGTATGCGATCACAGAGGTTTGGCTTGCAGTTAATTGCATACGCGTGGAGAAGTTCGCGTTCGCGTAGTAGAATTGGAAAAGCTGGGGCTGAGGCAGTTATGCTACGCGATCATGTAGCCTGTGATGCGAACGCGATGTTGAGGCAGTGTTATTATCTGCATTCACGTGTGCTTTTGCACGATCGCGAAGCTTTAGTTGAGTTGGGCAGAAATTTATCTTACACGATCACAAGAGGATTTACGCGATAGCGATGTGTAAATAACTGGGCGGCATACTTAAGTTTCAAAATCGAGGGTTTATTTCATATTACACAATTTGGACTTTTAGAGCTAGGTTTAAGGCGAATGTTTGAGGGATTTTCATAGCTATTGTTGGGGTAAGAATTCTTAACTCGTTTTTGATTAAATTCCATAAATCTATCTTTGATTTCATCATTTAATTACAGATTTGGGTTGAAAAGTTAGGGAAAATGGAGGAAACTTCTTAGGTCGAATTTTGGGGATTTGAGCGAGATTTTGGTATCGGATTTGTGTAATTCTTGTATAATTGGACTTGATATCGAATGGGTGTTCGAATTTTAATTATTTTGGTCGGGTTTCGAGATGTGGGCCCAAGTCGACTTTTTGGAGCAAATTTTTAATTCTTAGCTAAGATCATTATTTCATTATTTAAATTAGTTTCCTATACTTATATTTATAGTATTGAATTGTTTTGTCTAGATTCGAGCCTTTCGAAGTTAGAAAAATGAGCGAAAGGCCTTCTAATTGATTGATTGAGCGTGGTTTGAGGTAAGTAACTTGTCTAACCTTGTGTGGGGAAATTCCCCTTAGGATTTGGTACTGTGGCGATAATTTGTGATATGTGAAGGCTGTGTACGCAAGGTGACGAGTGAGTACACGAGCTAAATGTTGGAATTCCGATTTTAGCTACGTAGTTTCCTTTTCATGCCTTAATTGAGTTACTTTAGCATGTTGTAGTCATCATGTTTAGCCTAATTTCACATGTCTACTTGTCTTATCTCCTATTTGTAATTTGTATCACATGTTTAGTTGAATTACTTGCTTTTCTTAATTTCCATATTCATTACTTAACTGTGGAATTCTTTACTTGAAATTGCTATCCTTGAGATATCTTGCTGTTGAGTTTGGTGTTGAATGGCAAGGCTGTGGTTCTTTTGAGGCAAGGTGTAAGTTATGAAATATCCTTTATGTAGTTGTTGTCTTTTGGCTTTCATGTTATTGTTGAGGTGATTGTTTGGTTGTTTACATGAGGTTTCTGCCGTGCTGTTGTCATTGTTGTACGAGGTTTCTGCCGTGCGATTGTTATTGTTTGCACGACATTGCTGCCGTGCCATTGTGATTATTGATACACATGTGGTTATATAAGGTTTGGGTGTTGAAACTCGTGCGGTGAGATAAGGAGGGCTTGATACACGTGGCTAGTAGGGGAACTACTAGAAGCCATGTGGTGTGATAAGGTGGGCTAAAACGCGGGATGCTATTTTGGGAAAATGATCTTCAAAACCAAATATAAAGGCTCCCGCGGTGATATAAGGAAAGATTGTGAGTTATTTTATGATTCGGGACTATGAGGCGGTACTTCGGGAGTGACCCTGTTGATCTTCTTTATTTGCTGTATTGTTTTTTTGTTGTTACCTTAACATGTAAAATTCTTGTTTTCCTTTCGTGTTGTATTAGCTTTCCTTGATTCCATGTTGTTACTTCCCGTAAATTCTTTATTATTCACTTCACTGTCATTTTTATTATATCATTATATCTTCTGTTTGTTTCTTATTATCTCCAGTAGGGTCTTGACCTGACCTCATCACTACTCTACCGAGGTTAGGCTTGGCACTTACTTGGTACCGTTGTGGTGTACTCATACTACGCTTTTGCACATGTTTTGTGTAGATTCAGGTACATCCTATCAGCCTCGGTATTAGCGCATTGAGTTGCTTGTCCTTTGGATAATTCAAGGTACACCTACCCGCATTTGTAGGCCTCAGAGTCCCCTTCTACCATGTTCTTCCTTATTTCTTTATATTTTTGATAGACATTGATATGTAGGATTGTTCAGCATTGTATCTAGAGCTTGTGACTTGTATTTACACCGGCTTTTGGGAGATGTACATATTGAGTTACATATTTCATTTCATATTATTGTTGACGTTTTGAGATTTAAATTATTATTCCGTTATTCCGCATATTTTGTTAGGCTTACCTAGTCTTAGAGACTAGGTGCCATCACGACATCCTACGGAGGGGATTTGGGATTGTGACAAGTTGGCATCAGAGCTCTAGGTTCATAGGTGTTATGAGTCACAACCAGGTTTAGTAGAGTCTCGCGGATCGGTATGGAGACATCTGTACCTATCTTCGAGAGGATATGAATCTGTTAGGAAAAACTTCACTTCTTTAATTCCTTATCGTGCGAAAGCTTTGACTTCAGATCCGAAATTTATGTCTTTCTATTATCTCACTGATGGTGAGGACACGTACAATTGGATGAGATGACCAGACACCCGCGCCCCCTACTAAAGCCATGAGAGGCCGAGGTTAGGGTAGAGGCCGATGACGTCCATGTGGTGCAGCCAGAGCACCCGCACGAGCTGCTACAGAGGATCCACCAGTTGGAAGGCAGGCACCTGAGATGCCTGTTACTGCACCAGCTCTTCATGAGACCCTCGCCCAGTTTCTGAGCATGTTCGGCACCTTGGCTCAAGTAGGGATGATACCACTTGCTCCTACCACATCTCAGATCGGGGGATGAGCACAGATTCCCACCACTCGTACCCCAGAGCAGCGGTTTCAGGTTGATCAGGTCCAAGATGTCATACTGATGCTGCTGGTAGCCCCAGTTCAGCCCAAGGTTAGGGCAGCAATTTCTAAGGGGGAGCAACTCAGGCTCGAGAGGTACAAGAAGTACCACCCTCCTACTTTCAGTGGCTTGGCGTCAGAGGATGCCCAAGTTTTCTTGAGGAGTGCCACCGTATCCTCCGTACTATGGGTATTGCGGAGTCTAGTGGGGTTGCTTTCACTACGTTCCAGCTTAAGGGAGCGGCCTATCAGTGGTGGCAATCATATGAGTTGGGTAGTTCGGCCGAGGTAGCTTCACTCACTTGGACTCAGTTCTCAGATATGTTCTTGAGGGAGTATGTTCCCCAGAGTCTCAAAGATGCACGACGCGCAGAGTTTGAGCAGTTGCGCTAGGGTTCTATGACCATGTCAGAGTCTGAGGTCCGGTTCAGTGATTTGGCTAGGCATGCACCAGCCCTAGTTGCTACTATTAGACAGCAGGTCCGTCGATTTATCGAGGGGCTCAACCCTAGTATCAAATTTAGCATGGCCCAAGAGTAGGAGATGGACATAACATACTAGCTGGTAGTAGGGATCGCTAGGAGATTGGAGGGTATACTGACCCGGGAGAGAGAGGAGAGGGAGGCCAAGAGGTATCGAGAGTCTGGCACATATAGTGGTACCCGTGCCTCAGTTGCAGCTTGTCATGGTAGGGGGGCCTATAAGATTATGAATAAGCTATTTATTCTCCGTCCTTTTGAATTAAAAAAATCGAGTCACCCTGTTCATTCAACACTTCCAGCTTCTAGAGATATTCCGGCCACTCTTAGGCCTCACGCTCTCTATTATGCACCACCATTTTCTAGTGCACCTCCTGCACGGGGTGCTTTCAACAGTTATACCAGCCGATCAGGCCTGAGCTAGCCCCAGTAGCCACGCCCTCCGAGAGCTTGCTTTGAGTGTCGTGACACTCATTATATGGTGAGGGATTGCCCCAGACTCACGAGGGGTGCACCTCCAAAGACTACTTAGGCTCCGCGTGCTCCACCGGGTCCTCAGTCCATGGTTACCGTACCGGTTGTCACTCCACCTGCATAGACAGCTTGAGGTGGAGGTCGAGCAGGTAGAGGTCACCCTAGAGGGGGAGGCCAGACCATATATTATGCTTTTCCTGCTAGAACGGAGGTAGTTGCATCAGACTCAGTCATCACAGGTACTGTTCCGGTTTGTCATAGAGATGCATCAGTATTTTGTGATCCGGGCTCCACTTATTCCTATGTGTTATCTTATTTTGCTCCGTATTTGGGTATATCCCATGATTCTTTGAGTTCTCCTATCTATGTGTCCACACCCGTGGGAGATTTTATTGTTGTTGACCGTGTGTATCGGTCGTGTTTGGTTGTTCTTAGTGGTTTTGAGACCAGAGCCGATTTACTATTGCTCAGTATGGTAGATTTTGATGTTATTTTGGGCATGGACTAGTTGTCTCCCTATCATACTATCCTTGATTGTCACGCAAAGACTGTGACGTTGGCTATGATAGGCTTGTAACAATTAGAGTGGAGATGTACTTTAGATTATATTCCTAGCATGGTTATTTCATTTCTAAAGTCTCAATAGATGGTTGAGAAGGGGTGTGATGTGTATCTGGCATATTTGAGAGATGTCAGTGTTGATACTTCTACCGTCGAGTCAGTTCTGGTAGTGAGGGATTATCCAGATGTATTCTCGGTAGATCTTCCGGGCATGTAGCCCGACAGAGATATCGACTTTGGTATTGATTTGTTACCGGGCACTCAGCCCATTTCTATTCCACCCTATTGTATGCCCCAGCAAAGTTTGAAGAGTTAAATGAGCAGTTGCAAGAGTTGCTTGCTAAGGGCTTCATTCAGCCCAGTGTGTCACCTTGGGGTGCTCCAGTCTTATTTGTAAAGAAAAAGGACGGTTCTATGCGAATGTGTATTGATTATCGCCAGTTGAACAAGGACGGTTCAATGTGTATTGATTATCGGGAGCCAGATATCCTGAAGACTGCCTTCAGGACTCGGTATGGACATTACGAGTTCCTTGTAATGTCTTTTGGGCTGACCAATGCCCCAACAACATTCATGCACTTGATGAACAGTTTATTTCAGCCCTATCTTGAATCACTCATCATTGTGTTTATTTACGACATTCTGGTGTACTCCTGGAGCCAGGAGGATCAGGAGCAGCACCTGAGGACTATGCTTCAGACCTTGAGAGAAAAGAAGTTGTATGCAAAATTTTTAAAGTGTGAATTCTGACTTGATTCAGTGGCATTTTTGGGTCATATAGTATCGAGTAAGGGGATCAAGGTAGATCCGAAGAAGATTGAAGCAGTGTAGAGTTGGCCTAGACCGTCTTCAGGTACTGAGATCCGGAGTTTTCTTGGTCTGGCAGGGTATTGCTGTCGATTTGTAGAGGGTTTCTTGTCTATTGCAGAACCTATGACCAGACTAACCCAGAAGGGTGCTCCGTTCAGATGGACTAAAGAGTGTGAGGAGAGCTTTCAAAAGCTCAAGACAACTTTGACCACAACCCCAGTGTTGGCGTTGCCTCCGGGTTCGGGGACTTATACTGTGTATTGTGATGCGTCGCGCATTGGTCTCGACACAGTGATGATGCAGGACGGTAGGGTGATTGCCTATCCTGTCCATGACCTTGAGTTAGCAGCTATTATTCATGCCTTGAATATTTTGTGGCACTATTTGTATGGTGTCCCTAGTGAGGTCTACACCGACCACCGGAGTTTACAACATCTGTTCAAACAGAAGGATCTTAACTTGCGGTAGCGGAGGCAGTTAGAGTTGCTTAAGGACTATGATATCACCATTCTATATCATCCCGGAAAGGACAATGTGGTGGCCGATGCCTTAAGTCGCAAGGCGGAGAGTTTGGGCAGTTTAGCATAACTACCGGTACCAGAGAGGCCATTAGCCTTGGATGTTCAGGACTTGGTCTACCAGTTTGTTACATTGGATGTTTCTAAGTCAAGCCGAGCCGTGCGATGCCAAAGATGTCACTATTTGAGATGACGGTGTATTACGGATGCAAGGCAAGCTATGTGTGCCCAATGTAGATGGTTTGCGTGAGTTGATTCTCCAGGAGGCTTTCAGTTTGCGGTACTCCATTCATCCAGGTGCCTCGAAGATGTATCAAGACGTGAGGCAGCATTATTGGTAGAGGAGAATGAAGGACATAGTGGAGTATGTATCTCGATGCCTAAATTGTCAGCAAGTGAAGTATGAGCATTAGCGGCCAGGTGGATTGCTTCAGAAGCTAGAGATTTCGTAGTGTAAATGGAAGCAGATAACTATGGATTTTGTTGTTGGGCTTCCACAGACTCAGAGAAAGTTCGATGCAGTTTGTGTGATTGTGGATAGATTGACCAAGTCAGCTCATTTCATTCCAGTGGTGACTACTTACTCTTCGGAGCAGCTGGCTCAGGTTTATATTCACGAGATTGTCAAGCTTCATTGCATGCCGGTATCTATCATCTCTGACCGGGGTACACAGTTAACATTGCGGTTTCTAGAGAGTCGTACAACAAATGCGAGATATGCAGTCTGACACCAGAAACAAACATGCATTAGTTATTCTTCTAAGTCCACAATCACTCCGTAGCCTATCCGAAACTCACCCGAGTCCCTCGGGCTCCAACCCAAACATGCACACAAGTGTAATAACGTCATACAAACTTGATCGCATGATCAAAACACCAAAATAACACCTATAACTATGAATCAGACACCAAAACAATGAGATTTTCAAAGAAACTTAAGAACTTTAAATTTTTAAACTGGACATCTAAATCACGTCAGATCAACTCCGTTTTGCACCAAATTTTGTAGATAAGTCATAAATACTGAAATGAACTTATACCAAGTTCCAAAATCGTAATCCGAACGCGGTAGAAACAAAGTCAACCTACGATCAAACTTAGGAATTCTTTAAACCTTTAAACTTCTAGTTTTTAATAAATTATGTTAAATTAAGTTAGAGACTTCTAAATTCGATTTCGGGCAAATGCCCAAGTTCCAAATCATGATACGGACCCACCGAGACAGTCAAAATACTGACCCGAGTCCGTTTGCTCAAAACGTTGACCGAAATCAACTCAAATGAGTTTTAAAGCACGATTTCACATTTTCATCAATTTTCTCATAAAAACCTTCCGAGAAAAGGACACGGACGACGCACACAAATTGAGGAAGGCTAAACAGAGCTATTCGAGGTCTCGGAATACAGAAATGAAAGGTGAAACTACAAATGACCTATCGGGTCATCACAGATATGTTTAATATTCTTTAATATTGAACATGGAATAAAATGCAAATACTAAATCAAGTGACATGGCTTGTTACACACACACACACACACACATAACAAGTTGTCCACTAGCGGCTTGTTTGGATTATTGTTACATGTTATTTTATAATGCATCGTATTGTATTGTACTGCTTTGTATTGTATTATTTGATGAACACAATGTTTGGATAGATTGTAACGTTTGTCGTCGTTTCATGATATCACACACTAACAATATGAAGAATAAACTTGTAATATTGCTAAGAAAAAATAGGATACAGAGTAGAATTATTATATAAAAAAGTAGGGTAAGTGATAAAATATGATTATTTAATAATAAGGAAGGGCAATATGAGAGAAAAAAGTAAGAAAACGACGTCACTATACCAAATCCGTCGTTTCATAAAGTGACACTTTTCGTCGTTATGTAACGATGGATTTAACGATACGATACAATAAAATTAAGTAACAATCAAAACAAATATTGTATTTGAAGTAACAATACGATACAATACAATATGTAACAACCATCCAAATAAGCGGTAGGAGATATGAGAAACAATTCATGTACTGCTTCTTAATTGACATCTAATAATTATCTTATCTATAAGGTTTAAATGTTAAAGTAATTTGTATATAATCCAAATAACTCAAATCACAATTTCATATTTGTGTCCATGCATCGTGCGGGATACTAATACTAGTATGTAGTTATTATCGTACAAGATGAACTTCCTTTAGAACAAATTCCACAATACTAGGCTAATAGTAATTTTTAAGTTTGAAATTTATGATTACCTGGTGTTTACTCTAAAAACGGATAAAAATTGAATTTATATGCGCTTTTAAGGATACGTGATATAACTTGGCACAAATTAAGAGAATATATTAATATTGAATTTGACGATAAAAGAAATAAATGCAAACTAAACGAATCGAATAGCCTTGGCCCTCGAGTTTGAACACCCTTGAACCACAAGAAGTTTTAAATGATATAAGAGCAGAGTAACAAGATAATGAAAGCTAGAAAAAGACAGTATATTGCTTTATGTTGCGTAAATGTGATCCCCTTTACAAATGATGAGACCCCCTTTATATAGTATGAGAGTCCCACTCTTGATACAGTTCTAAATGAAGTAAGAAATCTCATGATTGGCTAATTAATCGGCCTATCCTTGATACATGCCAAGATCTCCGCAGTGATCTACGCTCGATCGCGGATATTTCGTCTTTCTGTTATCCGACTCAGCAAATTTCCCTCGATCTCGCCTGATCTCGATTTTGTTCGGTCCCAGGGTCTCGAGCTTGGCGATATAACTTCACACCTCGGTTCGATACGACTCGAGGTAGGACCTTAATCTATCATATTTCAGTCTCGATTAGTCAAGCAGGGGGCGAGCCCGGTTTTGACTGTATACACCCAAAAGGAAGGAATTATCCTCATATTTTTTGGTGTGTACTTAATATATAGTTAGCCTTTAAACAAAAGTGTTTAGCAAATGGAGACATAATTTACTTCTTATTTTTTCTATTTTTCGCATAGAAGCTCTATGGAGATTATAAAAGTATTTTTAAGATTAATTAGTCAAACACAAACTATTTCTTTTTAAAAATATATTTTAGAAAAGTACTTTTAAGAAAAAAAGAGAGGGAAATTTAAAGCTAAATCTTTTGTTTAACTGAAATAATAGAGCAGTATTTATTATTTATTGTTGCGCACATGATAGACATGAATGGTGTGTCTACATGACAATATATAAGTTAAAATGAAATAATTTTAGAGCTGAGCCATTTGTTGGACATTTATGGGATAACAATCATGTAAGGACCCTGAATATGCCTTCCTAGCAAGAATTTGATTCACAGCTTGTGTTGGATGGAAGGCATCCCAAAAGAGGTATTGATCTCTATTGAAGCAAGGCACTGACAATGGAAGACATGTTATTCGCCTCCCAACGCCACAGCATCCTCTGTCCTTTACTTCAAACCCTGCAACGCTACAACCATGAGAATTAATAGCACCATTCTCTAATAAGACAGGTTATTGGATGTTTTTTATCTTACCATAAACAGAGGCATTGTTGAATATCTCGATAAATCCTCCAAAAGTATTGCCGTAAATAAAGATGGAGTGAGGGTTATCTTTGTTTAGCTGATCAACAAGAAACCTAAGTTGTGAATTAAACATCCCAATCATTTCATTCACAATAGAGACACACTTTCCTGGTGGAGCAAGACCAGTTCCAACTTGGCTAGGGATACAACCCAGTGGTCCAATTGCTCCCAATAAGAACTTCCTTAGTCCTATAGCATGAAGTGCCTGCAAATAATGGACAAATTAAACTCAGAATTAAACCCTAAAGTAAAAGTTTTTTTTTTTTTTTTTAAAAGAGGGGTCAGTACGTATTACCAAGATTTGCCTAGAGTAATGCTTTATGAGGAGATCAGCATAATCTCTAGGCTTGTAATTGGAACTCGTTGTGTACAATGAAGGTTGCAAATAGTTGTTGATGTAGTCATTGTTGCCAAGGTTCATTACAACCAACGACGTTGCAAGATAATAGCTCAAGTCTTGCTCTTCCATCTGCTGTTTTAGTTGATTCAAGGTATCTTCAAAATTTTGAATCTGTTGATTCAAGCTGAACCTTTCTCCCTAGTTAAAAAAAACATCTAATGTTATAAGCAATAGGAGTTTTAGGAGAAGAATTCATTTACGATTTCTTTTTGAATTTAAGAATTGAGAGTTAGCTCACTTTGACGAGTATCGATCATCACCTAATTTTATACGTACAAAATATTTTCATCATCACATCACTCTATCATCTTTTTAAAAGTTCATTACAAGTAGCAGCCCATATGAAGTGTAGGTTAGAAACCTAGAAGATATAATAATTAGCCTATTAAAATTAATTAAATTACATTTTGTAGTATAAGAATCTTTTGTTTCCTTTTTTACAATTGCAGTGGATATAATTTATAGCCTGTTTTTTTTCTTCCAAATTTGAAGTGTTTGGCAAAGCTTTTAGAAGAAAATAAAAGTGCTTGCAAAAAACAGTTTTGGAGAAACAGAAAATTATAGTCTTTCCCCAAAATCACTTTTTGGAAAAATACTTTTGAGAAAAATACACTTAGAAGTATTTTTTAAAAGTTTGGTCAAATACTAATTGCTGCTCAGAAGTGCTTTTCAAATTAATTAGTCAAACACAAACTGCTTTTCACCAAAAATACTTTTGAAAAAAAGGCTCTGCTCAAAATAACCTGATTTTTGAAGTTTGGCCAAACAGACTATTAAACTCATAAAAAAAACTATAAAAGAAAGGTTCAAGGTAAAGATTGATGACAAATTATACAAGATTATGGCCTGTCTCGTCTAGAATTCCGGCTGCAGCTGAAGCATAATTTACGCCTTTCGAAATATCACTACCCATGGCGATAGTAGCTGTATAAGCTGGAATTAGAGGAAGTCCTAGCAGATCACCTACAAAATTTAACAAGATTAATTGTAGATGAATGTAATAGAGAAAATATATGAGCAAATCCAAATTACCCAAATAATCTATCATGGTTCTTCCATTGCAAAATCTCCCAGTGGGCCCTATAAAATCAACTCCATATGGTACATAATTAGCCTTTGCCAAAGAGTTTGGGAGATAGTTATTATTTCCAGGATCTATAAGTGAATCCCCAAAGGCGAACAAAGCTGTGAACTGTGGCACTGCAATGGCTTCTTGAAAGGAAAGAATAACAAGGAGAGCTAAATTGTACAAGAAAAGAACATTCCATGTCATAAACTGGCCCTCCATTGTGTGTTCTTTTATCATATCCAGTGCGTTCACTTCTGATGCTTTCCTATTAAAGAACATTAACAGAAAGGGGTGCTGAGAATGATAGCAATCATCAACTCTTTTTACTTTCTTGCTTTAGGTTAACAATTTTTCCCTTCTTTCCTCCCTATATCCTTGCATGTTTTTCGATTCACTTTTATTTCAGTTATATTTTGCTTATTATCTTCTTTTTTCGCCATTTGTTTGATGTTGTCCAAACTTAGTTGTACTTTCTAAGGGTGCCTACATTCCCATGCCATATCAATGTTATGGTATTTATATGATGAAATGTGCTAGTTAAAAATTCGTCCATAATTTGAAAGAAAATTCTTGATTGTTTGGGATGTGTAAGTTGTAGGAATAGTGTGAGCTTGCCATGCATCTTTTAGCCTGCTATTTAATGTTTAGTCATTGTTTAACATATTGAGAAAAAATAACTAATTTTAGTTATAATAAACATTAGAGGCCATATTACTTAATTTAGAAAACGCTCTCTTTCTCTCATCAAAAAATCCTAATACGGTTGACCCATAAGTTTCCTACCATGGCCTCTCCCGCTGGTGGTTCATCTGCTTACTAAAACTACTAAACCACTCACAAACTATATTGTTGTACTTGATCCATTCACATCTACCCAAAAACCCGATCCTATAGTCATTAGACACATTACGTACCTGTATGGAGAACCAATCATTACTTGAACAAAGAAAGAGTTTGATCGATTAATGATTAAAGAAAACATATAAGTTGTTGTGATTGCTAGAGTTCACAAATTTGAATGGGAGTTGACTTTAATGACATTGGATTCAGATTGTTTTTTCGGAACTTGGAACATGTTCATTTTATCAATTGAAACTTGTGTGTAAAGTTTTTGTTACGACTCGAAAATTCCACCCTAGGGACCGTGATGACGCCTAACATTCACTTGTTAGGCAAGCCAACGTTAGAATAGTTTATCCTTTTTTAACAGTTCATATTGAATAATAATAACGAAACTGAAATAGCTGAAATAAATTCTGAAGTAAAGTGCGAAACCATGATATCTAAAATATTTAATACAACCCGAATCTAGTGTCACAAGTGCATGAGCTTCTAGAAGTTCTACATATATAGTCTGAAATAAATACAACTATTTCGAATGAAATGAACAGTAAAAGAGGAAAGAGGAAAGAGGAAGGGGACTTGTCTGCGGACGCCAACAGATCTACCTCAAGTCTCCGAATGTGATAATCCGAGCTAGTGCACCTCACGTACAGCTGGGACCAATACCAAAATCTGTACAAGAAGTGTAAAGTGTAGAATGAGTACAACCGACCCAATGTACTCCGTAAGTGTTGAGCCTAACCTCGACGAGGTAGTGGCGAGGCTATGACAGGACACTCACGTAATTAAACATGTGCAAATATAGATATATGTACCAAACAACAACAAATAGAGATTTAATATGTATAGTTGGGAGGGGACATGCAAAAGGGGGACAAGATGCGATAACTACGACAAGAATGACAATACAAGACAGTCAAATAAATCATCAACCAATAAAGACGGATAAACATACGGAATAAAGATGGCACGACATCACCCTTCATGCTTTTACTCTCACCCTTACCATGAAATGATGACATAAGTAGAATGAAATGGCACAACATCACCCTTCGTCCTTTTACTCTCGATTTGCCTATGTAACAATGAATAATTGATATAGATGGCACAACATCACCCTTCGTGCTTTATCTCTATTCCTCACTATGTACTAATCAATAAATGAAGTAATAAAATGGCATGACATCACCTTTCGTGCTTTAACACTCTCCCTTACCATATAGTAATGAATATAAGAATTCGGGATATAAATAATGTGAAGGATGTACTTTGTGTCAATAATGATTCTAAGATACCAAACCTCAACTTCCAAAATACTCAACCATCACAATTAATCCATAAATATAGAAGGAATGATCAAATAGGTAATAATCTAATCTAAGCATGGATGTCATAATTAAAGAGGCAATAAATCACAAAGAAACAAGTTCTACCGCATGCTTTAACCCAACAACAACGTATAGGTACTCGTCACCTCACATATACATTGTACCCACACATTAAACACGTAGTAAATAGGCAAGCAAGTCCTTTTTTCCTCAAGTCAAGGTTAATCACGACACTTACCTCACTTCGCAATCAATTCAAAGCTCTACCGGGGCCTTTCCTCTAAAATCCGCCTCCGAACCAACCGAATCTAACAAAAATCGACTCAATAACATCAAATAAGGCCAGGGAATTCAATTATAATACATAAAGTTAAAATTTTTATACTTTTCCGAAAAAGTCAAAAACGTTAACCCCGAGCCTACTTGGTCAAAACCCAAGATTCAGACCAAAACTCATTTACCCATTCACCCCGAGTTTGATTATGTAATTAGTTTCGAAAACCAATCCCAAATTGAGGTTTAAATCCCGAATTTGCAAAAATCCCCCAATTCTTCCTAAATCCCTAGTTTTGTATCATGGAAGAACAAAGATTAAGTCTAGAAATTAATGGGTGATGATGGAAATAGAAAAAAGTTAAAGTACACTAACCTATGAAAGGGTGATGAAATTGCTCCTCCAAATCGCCTCTAGGTCGAGCTCAAATGGAAAGATGGTGAAAAATGGGTGAAATCCCGTATTTGAAATGTTTTAAGGTCTGGGTGTCAGGCCTTCTTCGCGTTCGCGAAGGGCCTGCCGCGATCGTGATACACAGCGGCCCAAATGGCCTACGCGTTCGCGAGTTCGCTCACACGTTCATGAAGTCTGCTTCCCCAGGCCTTCGCGTTCGCGAGCCAGTGCCCGTGTTCGCGTAGAGTAAATCACCCCTCCCCCTCCCCAGGTCCTTTAAAGCTATGCGTTCGCGATATGCTATCCGCGTTCGTGAAGGGCAACCCTCCTCCACTTCACGTTCGCGTCCAGTACTTCGCGTTCGCAAAGAGTAAAACCCACCCCAGTCCCAACTACCCTTCATGATCGTGGGAGTAACTTCGCGATCGCGAAGAAGGATTAATCAGACACCAGTAGAAGTCAAGAAATCCAGAAATTTCTAAGTTCAAAACATCCGCAACCTATCCGAAACTCACCCGAGCCCTCGGGGCTCCAAACCAAGCATGCACACAAGTCCAAAAACATCACGCGAACTTGCTCGCGCGATCAAAATACCAAAATAACTCCTAGAACTATGTATCGGACACTAAAACAAAGGAAAGTTTCAATGAAAAGCATGAAACTTTTCACCGGACGTCCGAATCACATCAACATTAACTACGTTGTGCACCAAATTTTGCACACAAGTCATAAATATAGTAATGAACCTATACCAAGTTCCAGAACTCGAATTCGGACCCAGTAGCAACAAAGTCAAACTACGGTCTAACTTGGAATTTCTTTAAACTTTTAAACTTCTAGTTTTGTACAAATAGCGATAATTCCGGCTAGGAACTTCTGAATTCGATTCAGGGCATACGCCAGAGTCCCAAGTCACAATACGGACCCATCGGGACCGTCAAAACACTGACTCAGGTCCATTTTCTAAAAACATTGACGAAGTCAACTCAAATAATTTTTAAAGCACGATTTCACTGTTTCGTCGAATTTTCACATAAAAACCTTCTGGAAAAAGTCACGGACTGTGCACGCAAATTGAGGAAGATTAAACGGCGCTAGTCGAGATTTCAAAACACAGAATGTAGGGTTGAATCTGTAAATGACCTATCGGGTCATCATATTCTCCGCCTCTAAAACAAACATTCATCCTCGAACGGATATAGAAAAGTACCTGGGCGTGTGAAAACATGTGGATATACACTCCGCATGTACGACTCGGACTCCTAAGTTGCTGTCTTGACCAACTGACCTCTCCACTGCACTCGAACTGAAAGATAATGCTTAGACCTCAACTGCTGGACCTGCCGGGCTAGAATAGCCACCGACTCCTCCTCATAAGTCAAAACCTTGTCCAATTGGACATAGCTGAAATCTAACACATGAGACGGATCACCGTGATACTTCTGGAGCATGGACACATGAATACTAGATGGACTGCTGATAAACTAGGTGGAAATACGAGCTCGTAGGCCACCTCACCCACTCTCTGAAGAATCTCAAAGGGTCTGATATACCTAGGGCTCAACTTACCCTTCTTTCCGAACCTCATTACACCCTTTATGGGTGAAAGCCGGAGCAACACCCTCTCTCCGACCATGAATGCAACATCACAAACTCTACGATCGGCATAACTCTTTTGCCTAGACTGAGCAATGTGAAATCGATCCTGAATAATCTTGACCTTATACAAGCTATCCTGTACCAAATCTGTATGCAACAACAGAGCCTCCCCCGGCTCGAACCTTCTAACTTGCGAACGACACCGACTACCGCATAAAGCTTCATAGGGAGCCATCTGAATGCTCGACTGGTAGCTATTGTTATAGGCAAAATCTGCAAGCGGCAAGAACTGCTCCCAAGAACCCCCGAAGTCTATAACACAAGCGCGAAGCATATCCTCTAATATTTAAATAGTGCACTCAGACTGTCCGTTCGTCTGGGGATGAAATGTTGTACTCAACTCAACATACGTGCCCAACAAACATTGTACGGCCCTCCAGAAGTGCAAGGTGAACTGGGTACCTCGATCAGAAATGATAGACACAGGCATACGGTGAAGACGAACGATCTCGTGGATGTAGATCTCAACCAACCACGCTGAAGAATAGGTAACTGCCACTGGAATGAATTGTGAAGACTTGGTCAACCTGTCCATAGTGACCCATACTGCGTCGAACTTTCTCTGAGTTCGTGGGAGTCCAACAACAAAATTCATAGTAATACGCTCCCACTTCCACTCAGGAATCTTTAACTTCTGAAGCAAACCACCGGGTCTCTGATGCTTGTACTTTACTTGCTGACAATTCAGACACTGAGCTGCATATGCAACTATAACCTTCTTCATCCTCCTCCACCAATAATGTTGCCGCAAGTCCTGATACATCTTGGCTGCACCCTGATGAATAGAATACCGAGATTTGTGGACCTCTTCAAGGATTAACTCACGAAGCCCATCCACATTGAGCACACAAATATGACCCTGCATCCTCAAAACTCCATCATCTCCAATAGTAACCTATTTGGCACCACCGTGCCGCACTATGTCCTTAAGGACAAGAAAATGGGGATCATCATACTGATGCTCTCTGATGGACTCATACAAGGAAGACCGAGCGACTTTGCAAGCTAAAACACGACTGGGCTCTGAAACATCAAACTTCACAAACTGATTGGCCAAAGCCTGAACATCTGCAGCAAGTGGCTTCTCACCAATAGGGATATACACAAAGCTACCCATACTCACAACCTTTCTACTCAAGGCATCTGCCACCACGTTGGACTTCCCGGGATGATACAAAATGGTGATATCATACTTTTTCAACAACTCTAACCATTCCCTCTGCCTCAAGTTGAGCTCCTTTTGTTTGAACAAATACTGTAGACTACGATGATCCGTGAATACTTTGCATGACACACCATAAAGATAGTGCCTCCAAATCGTCAGCACATGAACAATGGTTGCCAACTCTAAGTCATGGACAAGGTAATCCTTCTCATGAACCTTCAACTGCCGCGACACGTATGCAATCACCATGCCATCCTGCATCAATACTGCACTGAGCCCAATACGAGATACATCACAATATACCGTGTAGGATCCTGAACAGGTGGGCAACACCAACACTGGCGCCGTAGTCAAAGCAGTCTTGAGCTTCTTAAAGCTCAACTCACACTTGTTCGACGATCTGAATGGGGCACCAGTATGGGTCAATCTAGTCAACAGGGCTGCTATAGATGAAAACCCCTCCACGAACCGGCAATAATAACTCGCCAAACCCAGGAAACTCCGGATCTCTGTAGCTGAAGTAGGTCTAGTCCAGTTCTGAACTGCCTCAATCTTCTTAGGATCCACCTTTATGCCCTCTACCGATACAACATGTCCCAAAAGGCAACTAAGTCTAACCAGAACTCACACTTTGAAAACTTGGCATATAACTGGCTATCTCTCAGAGTTTGAAGTACAATTCAGAGATGCTGCTTGTGCTCCTTTCAGCTACGGGAGTAGATCAAGATATCATCAATGAATACAATCACAAATGTATGGCTTGAACACCTGGTTCATCAAATCCATGAATGCCGCTGGGGCATTTGTCAACCTAAATGACATCACTAGGAACTCATAATGCCCATACTGAGTTCGAAAAGCCGTCTTAGGGACATCGAATGCACTAATCCTCAACGGATGGTAGCCAGACCTCAAATCAATCTTCGAAAACAATTTGGCACCCTGAACCTGATCAAATAAATCATCAATCCTCGACAACGGATACTTGTTCTTGATAGTGACTTTGTTCAACTGCCGATAGTCTATACACATCCTCATCGACCCATCATTCTTCTTCACGAACAACACGTGCGCACCCCAAGGCAAGACACTAGGTCTAATGAAGCCCTTATAAAGCAAAACTTGCAACTGCTACTTCAATTACTTCAACTCAGGTGGCGCCATACGGTATCCCTGTGATATGGGGTAAAATCTAGTAATGTGCCTCGAATCACAACAAGTATAACAAAACCTCATCTGCTGTGACTGCTGACCCTGGAAATGGCCTTGAGGACCTGGATAACCACTCTGATATCTCTGGATCAGAGGTGCGCTGATAGGAGCTGGTGGTGCACTGTAGGCTGGCTATCCAAAATAAGGCATGTAAGGACCACGGCTCCCTAAAGCATTGGGAGATGCCTGAAGCACTGAATAAGATGGCCTGGGGGGATGACCTCTACTAAAAGCACCCCTACCTCGAGATGAGGCACCGCTGAAACTACTGGAATGACGGGACCTCTTATCTCACACATGCCCCCTCTCCTGAACAAGAACCAACTCGATACGTATGGCAATATCAACGACCGTCTGGAAGGTAATATCACTCCCTTTCTCCTTGGCCATCTGAAGACTGAGAGTGTAAGTGAGCTAATCAATAAATCTCCTCACTCGCCCCTTCTTAGTAGGAAGTAAGATAGTGGCATGGCGAGTCCATAAATCGAGTCTCGTACTAGGTCATAGTTATACAAACCTACTGAAGTTGCGCAAATTGCCTATAATACTCCTCTCTCAGGGTGATAGGGATGAACTTATCTAGGATTAGCTATTAGAATAGATCCCAGGTAAGTTCAGGCAACCCAACTGATCTAGTCAACATATAATCTCTCAACTATCTTCGGGCGGAACCAATCATCTGAAAGGCTACAAAATCGACCCTATTAGTCTCAATTATACCCATGTTCTGCAGCACCTCGTGCCAACGGTCCAGAAAGTCATGTGGGTCCTCAGATGCTGGACCACTAAAATGAATAGGAAAGAGCTTGGTGAAATTATCCAACCTTAACATAGCGTTAGAAGATAAAGTGGGCCTATAACCGGCCTGTGCCGCAACAACCTGCTAAACTACCCCAACTAGCGGGGCTGTAAGAGTCTAAAACTGGGGAACCACCGCAACCCGAGAGATGGCTAGTGACACCCAGAAGGTACCCATCTGGGCCATACTCTCCATAAAGCCCACCAAATATACTAGAGCGTCCTGAAGCACTGGAGTGGCTATGAACCCCTATAGGACCTAAGCTGGTCCGATAGGTACAGTTTGAGTTGGAACATCTTTATCAAAATCTAGCTCAGGCTCCATTGCTGGTGCTGCTGCTCGAGCTCTATGCTGAGCTCATCCTCTGTCTCTGCCTTGGCCTCTAGCATG
The DNA here is from genome assembly GCF_000715075.1 of Nicotiana tabacum. Lineage (NCBI taxonomy): Eukaryota > Viridiplantae > Streptophyta > Magnoliopsida > Solanales > Solanaceae > Nicotiana > Nicotiana tabacum. The sequence continues at coordinate 135,916,948 of NC_134083.1, forward strand.
ACCTCTGCCCCTAGTCATAGCTATCATTGGGGGCTCCGACTCCTATCTGCTGGTAGATGCAGTGCATGTTCTTGCCATCTGCGAGAGAACAAGAATAGAAAAGTTCAATCGTCAATGATAGAATAAAATCGCACGACAGAGTAAGAAAGAAGTGACATTTGTTTTTCCTAAACTCCATAGCCTATGAAAGATAAGTACAGACATCTCCATACCGATCCTTCAAACTCTACTATGCTTGCTCGTGGCTCGTGAGACCTAGGAAACCTAGTGCTCTGATACCAACTTGTTATGACCCGAAAATCTCACCCTTGGGACCGTGATGACGCCTAACATTTTACTTGCTTGGCAAGCCAATGTTAGAATAGTTTATCCATTTTTAACATTTCAAATTGAATAATAATAAGGAAACTGAAATAGCTGAAATAAATTCTGAAGCAAAGTGCAGAAACCATGACATATGAAATATCTAATACAACCCGAATCTGGTGTCACAAGTGCACGAGTTTATAGAAGTTCTACAAATATAGTATCAAATAAATACAATTGTTTTGAATGAAATGAACAGTAAAAGAGGAAAGAGGAAGGGGACTTCAAGGTCTGCGGACGTTAGCAGATCTACATCAAGTCTCTGAATGTGATAAACCGACCTAGTGCACATCGCGTACAACTGGGACCAGTACTAAAATTTGTATAAGAAGTGCAGAGTGTACTATGAGTACAACCAATCCAATGTACTCCGTATGTGTCGAGCCTAACCTCGACGAGGTAGTGACGAGGCTTTGATAGGACAATCACATAATTAAACTTGTGCAAACTTAAATATATGTACCAAACAACAACAAATAGAGATTTAATATGTATAGTTGGGAGGGGACATGCAAAAGGGGGACAATATGCAATAACTACGACACGAATGACAACACAAGATAGTCAAATAAATCATCAACCAATAAAGATGGATAAACATACGGAATAACGATGGAATGACATCACCCTTCGTTCTTTTACTTTAACTCTTACCATGAAATGATGACATAAGTAGAATGAAATGACACGACATCACCCTTCGTTCTTTTACTCTCGATTTGCCCATGTAACAATGAATAATTGATATAGATGGTACAACATCACCCTTCGTGCTTTATCTCTCTTCCATACTATATATTAATTAGGGGTGGTAAGTGGGCCAGGTTGGGCCCTAAACGGGCCTAACGGGTCAATTTTGTGGGCCGCGGTCCCGGTCCTTAAATAAACGGGCTAAACGGTCCCGGGCAAAACGTGCTTTTTGTAGGTATCACCCAAGACCGGGCCCACGAACTCATGGTCTCGGGCTAAACGGGCCGGGCCCGCGATCCCAACGGGCTAAATGGGCCCAATGGCTAAGCAGTAATTTAAAAAAAAAACTAAATAGAAATTAGAGATAAAAAGATGTTAAATATCTAAGGCAATGCCTTGTAAATTTATTATAGAATTGTGACCTAATTTGTTAATTCAAATTTAAAGACAAAAATATTATAAAAAGATATTCTAAGCAATGCCCTGTAATTTTATTATAGCAATAAAAAAATATGACAATATATTTCTTAGTCTTCCTCCCCCATATGGAATGAGCACAACAAGGTGCTAATACCACAATTGAGAATAAAAAGGAATTAATCAAGATGTGACAAAATACAAGTTATATAATACATACTAATTTTTGTTCATACAAGTTACATGCTATCTCTTACAAACTTCATAAATCCATCAAGGTTTGGAGAAAGTTCCGTTGGTGGTGACGGAAACGTAGTTTGGTTATCGCCACTTCCATTGTCGGGCGAAGTAGCATCCTCAGTAAGTTCATCTAGCATTTCTTCATAAGCTTTGTCTACCTCTGGTTGTGATTCGGCAAGTCCAAATTTTTTTCTTTCCGAACGGATCCAATCTCTTAAAAGTACTGTTTTTTCCAAGAACTCCCTTGTAGATGCACTATAATCACCGATTTAAAGTCTTGCTTGACTGAAAGCGCTCTCCGATGCCACAGTTGAAGCTTGAATAGTTAAAATATCTCAGGCCATCCTTGAAAGAACCGAAAAGTATTTTTCTTTGTCCTTCCACTATTGCAAAATAATAAAGTAGCAAAATAAAGTAAAGTAATAGTAGCAATCTCACAATTGTTTCACTATGTTGTTTGATAAAGTAAACAATTATAGCAAGTATAGAATAGTATTAGAGAGAGATTTTGATAGATTGATATTGATTTTGTAAGAAAATGAAAGAATTAGGGGGTATTTATAGTAGAAAATAAGGAAAAAGTATAATAATAAAAAGTATGGGGTTAAAACTAAGTTGGGGGCGGTTAAATATAGCTATTTTTAAATAGTCAACGTCTATGTTTTAAACCCTCAATAGCTATTTTTCTCAAAAGCCAAATGACTTTTTTTGTTTAAAAGCAATATCCGTTGGGCCTGCCAAGGGACCGGTCCAGTCCTAGTCTCTTGGCGGGCCAAACAGGCCCGGTCGTAACGGTTCCTAGCTAATAACCGGCCCACGAGATCGGCACGAGCCCAACTCTAGCAGGCCTAACGGTCCCAATCCATTTAGCCCACTTAGCCCGTGGGGCTAGGCCGATCTCGGGCCCGGCCCAACCCATTTTCCACCCTTAATATTAATCAATAAATAAAGTAATAAAATGGCACAACATTACCCTTCATACTTTAACACTCTCCTTTACCATGTAGTAATGAATATAAATATTCGGGAGATAAATAATGCAAAGGATGTACTTTACGTCAATAATGATTCCAAGATTGTAAGGCCCCGCGAAATTTCACCTAGAACCCGAGGTTTTGTTGTGCCGAGGTAAGCTAATGTGTTTGAGGATTGTAGACCTACTACACCAATAGAGATTCACAGTTTTTCTGGCTTAGCTGGCACATGAAGTGTGTGGAGGGGTTCTCTACTCTTGCCTCTCCATTGACTAAATTGACGTAAAAGGCTGTTAAGTTCCAATGGTCAAATGCTTGTGAAATGAGCTTCCAGGGGTTGAAATTAAGAGTGACTACGACACCGGTGTTAACTCTACTAGAGGGCACATATGGGTTTGTGGTATATTGTGATGCTTCAAGAATCAGACTTGGGTGTGTATTAATGCAACATGGCAAGGTGATAGCTTATCCTTCTAGGCAACTCAAGAATCATGAAAAGAACTATCCAACACATGACTTAGAGCTTGCATCGGTGGTATTTGCATTGAAGATTTGGCATCATTATCTGTATGCGGTCCATGTGGATATATTCACGGACCATAAGAGCCTTTAGTACATTTTCAAATAGAAGGAATTGAATATGAGACAGAGAAGATGGCTTGAGTTACTCAAGAATTAGGACATCGATATTCTGTATCATCCGGGGAAGGCTAATGTTGTATCGGATGCTCTTAGTCGGAAATCTATGCGTAGTTTGGCTCACTTGGAGGCGTATTAAAGGTAGTTGGCCAAGGAGGTTCATCGGTTGGCTAGTTTGGGAGTTCGTCTTGCAGATTCTAGTGAAAGAGGAGTGATTGTGCAAAATAAGGCTGAATCATCGCTTGTTGTGGAAATCAAGGAAAAGAAGTACAACGACCCATTGTTGGTACAATTGAAGGAGGGGATTCATAAACATAAGACCATGGCCTTTTCTCTAGGCATGGATGATGGTACACTAAGGTACCAAGGGCGACTATGTGTTTCAAATGTGGATGGCCTCTGGGAAATAATCATGACTGAGGCTCACACTTCTAGGTATTTTGTACACCCGGTCTCTACAAAGATGTATTATGATCTTAAGGAAGTCTACTGGTGGAATGATATGAAGAGGAGTGTAGCGGACTTTGTGGCGAGGTGTCCAAATTGTTAGCAAGTAAAGGCTGAACGTCAAAGTCCAGGTCGGTTGGCACACAACATAGAAATTCAGATGTGGAAATGGGAGATGATCAATATGGACTTTGTGGTGGGACTACCTCGCCCTCTTTGCAAGTTCAACTCGATTTAGGTGATTGTGGACCGACTCATGAAATCAGTACACTTCTTACCTGTTATGGCTACCGACACCGTGAAGCAGTATGTTTAGTTGTATATCAAGGAAATAGTCAGGTTGCATGGCACTCTAGTTTCTATTATCTCACATCGAGTGGCACAGTTCACATCTAACATTTCAGCAAGGTTTGGGGTACTCAGGTGAATCTTTGTACAACCTTTTACCCGCAGACTGACGAGTAGGCGGAGCGCACTATTCAGATACTTGAGGATATGTTGCACGCTTGTGTTCTTGACTTCAAGAGTAGCTGGGATGATCATATGATACTCATATAATTTGCCTACAACAACTGTTATAATGGTAGTATTCAGATGGCACCGTTCGAGGTTTTATATGGTAGGAGATATGGAACTCTCATTGGGTGGTTCGAGATTCGGGAAGCAAAATAGATAGTACCATACCTCTACATTAGGCTATGGAGAAGGTTAAGATCATTAAGGATCGGTTAGAAACTGCTCAAAGTCATCAAAAGTCCTATTTGGATGTGTGTTGCAGGGATTTGGAGTTCAAAGAGGACACTTGGGTATTCTTGAAGGTTTTCTCCATGAAGGGCATAATGCAGTTTGGTAAGAAAGGGAAGTTGAGTCCGAGGTACGTTGGCCCGTACAGAATTATTCAGAGGATTGGTCGGGTGGCTTACAGGCTTGAACTACCTCCAGAGATGTCTTTAGTGCACCCGGTGTTTCTTGTATCCATGTTGAAGAAGGTGGATGGAAATTCGTTGCTTATTGTGCCAGTTGAGACTATTGAGGTTAATGAAGAACTGACCTATGAAGAAATTCCAGTCGCCACTTGATAGACAAGTTTTAATTGCCTATGTGAAAGTACTTTGGTGAAATAAACAGGTTGAAGAGGCTACCTGGGAAGCCGAGGAAGAGATGCAGAAGAAGTACACTAATTTATTTAAATAGCTATGTAATTTTATCGATGATGTTAATAGCTAAATTGTTTTCAAATTTATGTTCCCCCTGTACAACTTATGTTAAGGATACTCCTTCTTGGTAAGTCAATGTTTATGGCATTGTTGCCAGTGCTGTTTCAATATTGTTTTACACCGTTGTGTTGTGGTTATGTTGTTAGGATTGGTTTTTGGGATTCTTTGGCAGGTGAATAGGCCCAGTTATAAGGGAAACTCTGCCGAAATTCTTGGGAATTTGGGGAGTTAGTCAAAATTTGGAACTGATGGTGTATGAAATAATAGACTGGTCATATTGAATGCTAATGGCGGATTTAGACCCTCATTCGAGGAAGACGTGGTACAGACTTTTGGGGTTGCTCAGTTTATCGAGGAGTTGAAGACAAATGTTTGCAGAACATGGCAGTTCTGCGGTCCAGTATGCGATCGCAGAACTAGTTTGCGGGCCGTAGATCGGTCGCGGAATGAAGCAGAAAGATTTGCCAATTTTGAGGACCATTATGCGACAGCACAACCGTTATACGGACTGCAGATCCCATCGCAGATCCCGCATGAGAAATTTTGAAAGGAGGTTCTACGGTCCATTTTGCGACCGCAGAATTGATCTGTGGACCATAGACCTATCGCAGAGTGAAGCACAAATTCCCAGTTCTGGAGGGCCATTATGCAGTCCATTTTGCGGCCCGCAGAAGTGTTATGCGGTCGCATATGCGACCGCAGAATCGCATTAGGGCTTATTTTTCTCTAATTTTGTGACATGAGCCTATTTCGATATATAGTCGTTGAAAGTCATTTGGGAGGTAAACACCTGATATTTAGAGAGAGGGGAGTGGTCTAGAGTGAGGGGAGGTTTCTAAGGTTATTGTTCATCAATGCTTGTTCAATTTCGAGTTTGGGGTAGAATGTGGATAAATGGGGAGTGTAATTCTTAGGTATGGGGCTGTTATCTTTGCATGCATGTACCAACAAAGTTGTAGGAAGGTTGTTGAGCTAGAAAAGGGTAGATATTGTGTTGGGATGAAGGAAATCCCTATCGGAGGACCTTGAAACCTTAATGCACACCTAGTGTTTGATAAAATACTCAAATGAGCTGGAACTATGAACTCCTTCCTAATTTGTGTTCAATTTTTCTATATCTCTAAATATATCAAAGTGGCTAAAATTTTCGGAACATTGTAGTAATTTAAGGAAATCTTAAGGCGAGGTATGTTGGATAACCTTCTCTCTTAGAATTGAACCCCACATATCCTTGTAAGTCCCGAGTTGTTTATTATAAATTGATTATTCTGAATAAGCCTTGTGTCAAAAGATATATGTTCAATATGTATTCCAATGTTCTTGTTATGGTATATTCTATTTGAAAATATGCTCGAAGCATGGGTTGCATATCTAAATGTTATAACCTCAAGTCGTGATTCAAATGAAAGTTATTATGCCAAATTATGTAAGAAATCTCAATGTGCTTAACATTCTTATTTGCTCATATGTGGACTTAAATTTTTGAATAGAAATGTTTTGTTGTTGATGATCCGTGATGATGTTTGAAAGTGAAAGAGATAAACATGAAATATGAAATACGGCCAACGTGCCAAGAGTGACATTGTGTTATAGCCATCGGTACCAATGAACTAAATGATATATAAAAGATAATGAAATGAGTTGTCAATCTTTTAAATAAATAAAGACCCTGGGAGTATCGTTAGTCACCGAGGAAGGGTAGGTTGAAATAATCTAACCACAAAACTATACGTGCTAGTGTAGGAGTGAATTGTGATTGTACTACTTTATTTGGATGATATTGATGTGATGAGAATATTCCCCTTTATGGGATGATATGATTGCTAGAAAAGGGTGATGTCACTCCACACAACATTATGGTGAGCCGGCCTATCCGGTCGGGTCATGATCAGACGCTATGCCACACACATGGTGGTGATTATGCTTGAGATTATGATTGAAACAATGACTGAGACTGAGATAATTATTGTGATTTTGGTTGATGTCTTTGTGTGAGACGGCCTAGCCGATCAGGCCGTGATCGGACTCCGTGCTAAAATCATGGTGGTATATTAGTGCCAAGATCTCCCAACCTAAAATATGGAAATTTACTTGAAAACTTGTCTTGCTCCTACCTTGATGTTGTGGTATTGTTTGAGGCTCTCATTGATTTTATGATTGTCCTTTCCTTATGTTATCATTCGTTCTATTTAGAAGGTGTTTAGTCATTCATACTAGTACTATTCAATATGCACTAATGTCCCTTTTGCCGGGGTGCTGCATCTTTGATGGATGCAGGTGGTTCCACATTAGGCGGCTTTGATCATTGATAGTGATACACCCTCTTCCCCGCTGACTTGGTGAGCCCCACTTCATATCGGGGTCGTATAACTTTTGTTCCTCGTGTATTATATTTTGAGGTATAGCCGGGGCCTTGTTGCCAGCACTATCATCACACTCTTTTGTATCTATTACAGGCTCCGTAGACATAGTGTAGGTGGTATGTTAGTGTTGGGGAAGTCAAACTAGCAATGTTGTATTTGTATCACACATTCCACTTCAAACTATAAAAGTGTATGTATTTTGAACTTATAAATGATGTAACTAATGATAATGAACTGGTGTTGTTCACATGATCCTCCTTGTTGTCTAATAAATGAAATGTATCTCCTCTTTATTCATGAGTAAGTTCGGGTAGAAGGTATTGTACAGGCTTGCTCGGCCGGGGTATCTCGGTTGAGCGCTGGTATTAAGAGCTAGGGTGATGAGGTATTACCTTTTAGGATGAAGAATTTTGTGCCCTACTTGAATATTTCCAAAGCTTTGAGTGATGGTTGAAGATTATTTTGATAAAAATTAGGCCCTCCCTCTAGAACCCTCTCTCTCACTCTAGAATTATCAGAAATGAGCTCCAAAATAGACTTAAGGGGTGTTTTAATGGAATGGGGATCGGGTTTTAAATTAAGAAAAAAGATGCCTCGACACAGGTCTGCGGTCGCATATGCGACCGCATAATGGTTATGCGGTCCGCAAAGTGATCGCAGAAATAGCCCTTAGGGGCCTGAACTTTCGACCCAGGTATGTGACCAATATGCAGTCCGTATATCGATTATGCGGTCGCATAATCGACTGCATAGCTGACCTCAAATTGGCCAAACTTTCTGCTTCACTCTGCGGCCTTTAAGTGGTCCGCAGAGTGATTATGCGGCCGCATAATGGGCCGCAGAAATGCGTTCCTCTGCGAAACATTTTCCTCTAAGTCCGTAATAACGCAGGAATCTAACTTGGCAGCACGAAACCCCGAGTTTTTGGTTAATTTTTTTTTTACGGGTCCTTACACAATGCCACCCCAGGAATGGCAGTTGATTCTTTACTTGATGATATGGGTGAGCACCCGAGGGGTGAGAATATTCTCCTGACTACTACACTGCCTGATTCTACTGCACCTGATCAGACTGAGTCAGTTCTTACACCTATTGAGGGTGCGATGATCCCTCCAACTGATATTCTAATTCCATCTCCAGCCCCAACTTCCGGTCCTGATGTTTCTAAGGGGGATCTTAGGGGAGCCATACAAATGTTGGCTCACATAGTGGCTTCTCAGGCCTAGAGATCAAATGTTGTGCCTACTTCTTCCAGTCAGCTAGGGGAATCTGCTAGTTCCAGGGTGAACAAGTTTCTTCAGTTAGATCCTTCAGTGTTCACGGGTACTAATCCTAAGGAGGACCCCCAGGAATTTATTGATGAGATGCACAACACTCTTCGGGTTATGCGTGCTACTGATACGGAAGTAGTGGAAATGGAATCCTACCGCCTGAAAGAGGTGGCATATTCTTGGTTTGAATTGTGGGAGGAGCCCCGTGAGGAGGGAGCCCTCTGGCAAGGTCGAATGCGATCACCGATGCTTTCATTGATCAATTCTTGCCTGCCAAGACTAAGGTAGCCCATGTCGCTGAGTTTGAGAGCTTAAGTCAAGGTAGCATGAGTGTGTGGGAGTACCATATGAGATTTGCGCGCATGTCCAAGTATGTTATATACATGCTTCACACTATGGAGGCGAGAGTGTGCCGGTTTGTGTAGGGCCTTAGCCCCTTGCTTATTAATAAGGCCGCTACATCTACCTTGAATTCTGATATGAACTATGGCAAGATGGTGGCATTTGCTCAAGCTACAGAGAACCGTAAGTGGAAGAATAGGATGGAGCGAGAGAGTATCAGCAAGGCCCGGACCGCGAGCAACCTTGGAGTTTCTTTGGGTGGTGGTGATGGTAGGTTAGCATTCAGGGGAGGGTCATCAGGGCCATCCCAGTATTTTGCTCAGTCTTCAGTTAGTGCGTTGCCGTCAGGGCCCGATCAATAGCAGTGGAGTCATTTTAGGCCTGGTTAGGGCAACAACGGATCCTACTAGCAGGGTCAGCCTGGTGGGAGATTCTAGCAGCAGAGGAGGCCCCTATGCCCTAGGTGCAGGAAGATGCACTTAAGAGTCTGTTACGTGGACCTACCCATATGCCTATTGGTGCAGATTAAGGGGTCACATCCAGAGAGATTGTCGTTCGTCCTGCCAGGTTATGGACAGGGGTACGACATAACTAGCTAGTTCTGCAGCTACTACATCTGCATCACCTCCTCTAACTCGAGGCACTACAGCACTCGCAGAGCGTGGTTTAGCTAGGGGTAGTACACAGAGTTCGGTAGGACCTAGCCGTTTATATGCTATGAAGGGTTGCCAGAGTTCAGAGGCTTCTCCAAATATTGTCACACGTATATTGACTGTCCAATCCCATGATGTATATGCTCTTATTGATCCCGGTTCCACTTTGTCATATGTCGCTCCTTATGTTGCTATGGAATTTGGGATAGACCAGAACAACTTTATGAGCCGTTCTCTGTATCTACTCCGGTTGGCAAGTCTATTGAGTTCGTGCAGGTTTATAGGTATTGTGTTGTCACAGTGCATGGTCGGGACACCATGGCCGACCTTATTGAATTGAGATGGTTGATTTTGATATAATAATCGGTATGGATTGGATTTATTCATGTTTCTCTAAGCTTGATTGTTGAACCAGAACCGTTAGGTTTAAATTTCCAAATTAGTCAACGATTGAATGGAAGGGGGATGATGTGGTGCTAAAGGGTAGGTTTATTTCTTAAGGCCATGAAGATGATTAACAAAGGGTGTATCTACCATTTGGTCTGGGTTACGGACACTGATGCTGAGGCACATACACTTAAGTTCGTGCCTCTTATGAATGATTGTGGGCTTGATGTGATGCCAGACATGCAGCCAATATCTATTCCACTCTATAAGATGGCACCAGCAGAATTGAAAGAGTTAAAGGAACAATTGAAGAATTTGTTAGAGAAGGGTTTCATCCGGCCGAGTGTGTCAACTTGGGGCGCACCAGTCCTTTTTGTAAGGAAGAAAGATGGGTCACTGAGAATGTGTATTGACTATAGGCAGCTCAACAAGGTCACGATCAAGAATAAGTACCCATTGCTAAGGATAGATGACTTGCTTGACCAATTGCAAGGAGCTAAGTACTTCTCCAAGATCGATTTAAGATCCGAGTATCACCAATTGAAGATCATGGAGCAGGATATTCCGAAACCAGTTTTCAGGACCCGGTATGTGCACTTTGAATTTCTGGTGAAGTCTTTTGGGCTAACATAAACCCCGGCAGCTTTTATGGATCTTATGAATCGAGTCTTCAAGCCTTTTCTTGACTCTTTCATGATAGTGTTTATTGATGATATCCTTGTATATTCGTGAAGTCGAGAGGACCATAACGATCATCTCATGGCAGTTTTGCAGACCCTGTATCAGCATTAGTTGTATGCAAAATTTTCAAAATGTGAATTTTGGCTTGAATCTATCACGCTCTTGGGTCATGTTGTCTCTTGAGAAGGAAGTAAGGTTGATCCTCAGAAGATGTCATCGATGAAGAATTGGCCTAGTCCTATTACCCCAACAACGATTCACAGTTTCTTGGGCTTAGCTGGATGTTACAGGAAGTTTGCAGAGGGGTTCTCTACTCTTGCCTCTCCGTTAACTAAATTGATACAGGAGGCGGTTAAGTTCCAATGGTCAGATGCTTGTGAAATGAGCTTCCAGGGGTTGAAATCAATATTGATTATGACACCGGTGTTGACCCTACTAGAGGGCACATATGGGTTTGTGGTATATTGTGATGCTTCAAGAATTGGACTTGGGTGTGTATTAATGCAACATGGCAAGGTGATAGCTTATGCTTCTAGGCAACTCAAGAATCATGAAAAGAACTATCCAACACATGTCTTAGAGCTTGCGGTGGTGGTATTTGCATTGAAGATTTGGCGTCATTATCTATATGGGGTCTATGTGGATATATTCACGGACCATAAGAGCCTTCAGTACATTTTCAAAGAGAAGGAGTTGAATATGAGGCAGAGAAGATGGCTTGAGTTACTCAAAGATTATGACATCGATATTCCGTATCATCCGGGGAAGGCTAACATTGTAGCGGATGCTCTTAGACGGAAATCTATGGGTAGTTTTTCTCACCTGGAGGCATATCAAAGGCCGTTGGCCAAGAAGGTTCATAAGTTGGCTAGTTTGGGAGTTCGTCTTTCTGATTCTTGTGAAGGAGGAGTGATTATGCAAAATAGGGTTGAATCATCGCTTGTTGTGGAAGTCAAGGAAAAGCAGTACACCGACCCTTTGTTGGTACAATTGAAGGAGGGGATTCATAAATATAAGACCATGGGCTTTTCTCTTGGCATGGATGATAGTACACTAAGGTACCAAGGGCAACTACGTATTCCAAACGTGGATGGACTCTGGGAAAGAATCATGACTGAGGCTCACACTTCTAGGTATTCCGTGCACCCGGGATCTACAAAGATGTATCATGATCTCAAGGAAGTATAGTGGTGGAATGATATAAAGAGGAGTGTAGCAGACTTTGTGTCGAGGTGTCCAAATCGTCAGCAAGTAAAGACCGAACATCAAAGGCCCAGTGGGTTGGCACAGAACATAGAAATTTCGATGTGGAAATGGGAGATTATCAATATGGACTTTCTGGTGGGACTACCTCTCACTCCTCGCAAGTTCAACTCAATTTGGGTGATTTTGGACCGACTCACAAAATCAGCACACTTCTTACCTATTAAGGCTACCGACACTGGGGAGCAGTATGCTCAGTTGTATATGAAGGAAATAGTCAGGTTGCATGGCACTCCAGTTTCTATTATCTCAGATTGAGTGGCACAATTCACAACTAACTTTTGGAAGAAACTTCAGCAAGGTTTGGATACTCAGGTGTATCTTAGTACAACCATTCACCCGCAAACTGACAAGCAGACAGAGCGGACAATTCAGAAGCTTGAGGATATGTTGTGTGCTTGTGTTCTTGACTTCAACGGTAGCTGGGATGATCATTTACCACTCATAGAATTTTCCTACAACAACAGTTATCATGCTAGTTTTTAGATGGCACCGCTTGAGGCTTTATATGGTAGGAGATGTAGATCTCCCATTCAGTGGTTAGAGATTGGGGAAGCGGAATTGATAGGACCAGACCTCTACATTAGGCTATGGAGAAGGTTAAGCTCATTAAGTATCGGTTGGAAACTGCTCAAAGTCATCAAAAGTCCTATTCGGATACTCGTCGCAGGGATTTGGAGTTCAAAGAGGACGATTGGTTATTCTTGATGGTTTCCCCTATGAAGGGCATAATGCGGTTTGGTAAGAAATAGAAGTTGAGTCTGAGGTACGTTGGACCGTACAAAATCATTTATAGGATTGGTCGGGTGGCTTCCAAGCTCGAACTACCTCCAGAGATGTCTTTAGTGCACCCGATGTTTCACGTATCTATGTTGAAGAAGGTGGTTGTAAATTCTTCGCTTATTATGCTAGTTGAGACTATTGAGGTTAATGAAGAACTGACCTATGAAAAACTTCCAGTTGCCATTCTTGATAGGCAAGTCCAAAAAAATAAGAAATAAGGAAATTGCCTCCGTGAAAGTACTATGGCGAAACCAACAGGTTGAAGAGGCAACCCGGGAAGCCCAAGAGGAGATGAAGAAGAAGTACCCTAATATAATTGAATAGCTATGTAATTTTTTCGATGATGTTAAGAGCTAAATTATTTTCAAATTTATGTTCCCCCTGTATAGCTTATGTTAAGGATACTCCTTCTTGGTAATGCAATGTTTATGGCATTGTTGTCGGTGTTGTTTTCATATTGTTTTAAACCGTTTTCTTGTGGTTATGTTGTTAGGATTAGTTTCTATGATTCTTTGGCACGTGGATAGGCCCGGTTACAAGGAAAACTCTAATGAAATTTTTGGGATTTTGGGGAGAGTCAAAATTTGGAACTATTGGTGTGTGAAGTAACAGTCTGGTCATATTGAATGCTAATGGCGAATTTAGACCCTCATTAGAGGATGAAACGATACAAACTTTTGGGGTTGCTCAGTGCGTAGAGGAGTTGAAGGGAAACATTTGCAGAACATGGCAGTTCTTCGGTCCATTATGTGACCGGAGAACCAGTTTGCGGGCCGCAGATCGGCCGCAGAATAAAGCAGACAGATTTTCCAATTTTGAAGACCATTATGCGGCCGCAGAATCATTATGCGGGCCGCAGATCCCATCATATGCCGCATAAGAAATTTTGAAAGGAGGCTCTACGATCTATTATGTGACAGCAGAATTGGTATGCGGACCACAGACCTATCGCAGAGTGAAGCAGAAACGCTTAATTCTGGACGGCCATTATATGGTTCATTTTGCGGACTGCAGAATCGCATCGGGGCTTATTTTTTTCTAATTTTGTGACCTGGCCCTATTTCAATATATAGTTGTTGAGAACTATTTGGAAGGTAAATTGATATTTAGAGTGGGGGGAGTGCTCTAGAGTGAGAGGGGAAGTTCCTAAGGTTATTGTTCATCAACTCTTGCTCAATTTGGAGTTTAGGGTAGAAGGTGGATAAATGGGGAGTGTAATTCTTAGGTGTGGGGGTGTTATCTATGAATGCATGCACCAACAAAGTTGTAGGAAGGTTGTTGAGCTATAAAAAAGGTAGATATTGGGTTGGGGATGAAGGAATCCACCATAGGAGGACCTTAAAACCTTAATGCACACCTAGTGTTTGATAAAATGCTCAAATGAGCTGGAACTATGAACTCCTTCCTAATTTGTGTTCAATTTTGCTATATCTCTAAATAGATCGAAGTGGCTAAGATTTTCGGAACATTGTAGTAATTTAAGGAAAGTTCAAGGCGAGGTATGTTAGCTAAACATCTCTCTTAGAATTGAACCTCACGTATCTTTGTAAGTCCCGAGTTGTTTATTATAAATTGATTATTCTGAATAAGCCTTGTGTCAAAAGATATATGTTCAATATATATTCCAATGTTCTTGTTATGTTATATTCTATTTGAAAATGTGCTCGAAGCATGGGTTGCATATCTAAATGTTATAACTTCAAGTCGTGATTCAAATGAAAGTTATTATGCCAAATTGTGTAAGAATTCTCAGTGTGCTTAACATTATTATTTGCTCATATGTGGACCTAAAGTATTAAATAGAAATACTTTGTTGTTGATGATCCATGATGATGTTTGAAAGTGAAAGAGATGAACATAAAATATGAAATACGGCCAACGTGCCAAGAGTGGCATTGTGTTATGTCCATTGGTGCCAATGAACAGAATGATATATAAAAGTTAATGGAATGAGTTATCAGTCCTTTAAATAAATGAACACCATGGGAGTATCATTAATCACCGAGGAAGGGTAGGTTGAAATAACCTATCCTCGAAACTGCACGTGTCGATGTAGGAGTGAATTGTGATTGTACCCCTTTATTGGAATGAGATTGATGTGATCAGAATATTCCCCTTTATTGGGATGATATGATTGCTAGAAAAGGGTGATGTTGATCCAGATGGCATTGTGGTGAGACGGTCTAGCCGTTCAGGTCGTGATCGGACGCCATGCCGCACATATGGTGGTGATTTTTCTTGAGATTATGATAGAAACAATGATTAAGACTGAGATAATGATTGTGATTGTGGTTGATGTCTTTGGGTGAGACTGCCTAGCCGATCGAGCCGTGATCGAACTCCGTGCTAAAATCATGGTGGGGGCCAAGATATCCTAACCTAAAATATGAAAATTTACTAAAACTTCTCTTGCTCCTAACTTGATGTTGTGGTATTGATTGAGGCTCTCATTGACTTTATGATTGTCCTTCCTTGTGTTAGCATTTGTTCTATTGAGAGGGTGTTTAGTCATTCATACTAGTACTATTCCATATATACTAATGTCCCTTTTGTCGGGGGCGCTGCATCTTTGATGGATGCAGGTGGTTCAACATAAGGCAACTTTGATCATTGATAACGATACACCCTCTTCCCCGCTGACTTGGTGAGCCCCACTTCATATCGGGGTCATATATCTTTTGTTCCTCGTGTATTATGTTCTTAGGTATAGCCGGGGCCTTGTTGCCGGCACTATCATTGTATTTGTTTGTATCTATTAGAGGATCCGAAGACATAGTGTGGGTGGTATGTTGGTGTTAGGGAAGTCAAACTAGCAATGTTGTATTTGTATCACATGTTCCACTTCAAACTATGAAAGTGTATGTATTTTGAACTTATAAATGATGTAACTAATGATAAGGAATTGGTGTTGTTCACATGATCCTCCTCGTTGTATAATAAATGAAATGTATCTCCTCTTTATTCATGAGTAAGTTTGTGTAGAAGGTATTGTACAGGCTTGCTCGGTTGGGGTATCTCGGTTGAGCGCCGGTCGCGCTCCCCGAGGTCGGGGCATGGAAAAGATACCAAACCGCAACTTCCAAAATACTCAACCATCACAATTAATCCATAAATATGGTAGGAACGATCAAATAAGTAATAATCTAATCTAAGCATGGATGTCATAATTAAAGAGGCAATAAATCACAAAGAAACAAGGTTTACCACATGTTTTTACACAACAACAATGCATAAGTACTCGTCACCTCACATATACGTTGTACCCACACATTAAACACATAGAAAATAGGCAAACAAGTCTTAATCCCTCAAGTCAAGGTTAACCACGACACTTACCTCACTCCGCAATCAATTCAAAGCTCTACCGGGACCTTTCCTCTATAATCTACCTCCGAACCAACTGAATCTAACCAAAATTGACTCAATAACATCAAATAAGTCTAGGAAATTCAATTACAGTACATAAAGTTAAGATTTTTACACTTTTCCCAAAACATCAAAAAAGTCAACCCCAAGCTCGCTTGGTCAAAACCCGAGATTCGGACCAAAACCCATTTGCCCATTCACCCCGAGCCCGATTATGTAATTAGTTTCGACATAAGATCCCAAATTGAGGTCTAAATTCCAAATTTGCAAAACCCCCCAATTCTACCCAAACCCCTAGTTTTCTAACATGGAAGAACAAGAATTAAGGCTAGAAAATAATGAGTGATGATGAAAATGGAAGAAAATTAGTTAAAGTACACTAACTTATGAAAGGGTGATGAATTTTCTCCTCCAAATCACCTCTAGGCCGAGCTTAAATGGAAAGATGGTGAAAAATGGGTGATATCCGTATTTGAAATGTTTTAAGGTAGTGGCGTCAGGCCTTCTTTGCATTCGCGAAGGGCCTGCCGCGATCACGATACACAACGGCCTAAATGGCTTACGCGTTCGCGAGTTCACTCACATGTTCGCGAAGTATGCTCCCTCCAGGCCTTCGCGTTCATGAGCCAGTGCCCGCGTTCACAATCCACTGCCCGTGTTCGCGTAGAGCAAATCACCCATCCTCCTTCCCAGGTCCTTTAAAGCTACCCGTTGGCGATATAATGTCCGCGTTCACAATAAGCATTGGACCTTACCAAGCTCGTCACTGCTTCTGGCTCAATGTTAGGCTTGCTAGTTATTGAATACATGGGGTCGCTTGTACTCATACTATACTCTGCACTTTATGTGCAGATCCATGTGTTGTTGATTGTGGTAGTTGCTTGTGAGACGGATCCGGACTAGCTGGAGGTTTCAAAGTAGCACCGTTGTTCCGTTTGTAGGCCTTGAAGTCCCTCTCCTTATTTTCATGTTATCGCTGTTTATTTTTGAACGATATTTTATTTGACTGAGACCTTGTATTTACTAATTCTATAAAGCTTATTTACTCGGTGACACCGAATTTTGGGGTGATTCTAAGTTGTATCCTTATTTTGACTTCATTTATTTATACTATTACTCTATTTGACGATATTTCTTATCATTATTGAAGTTTATTTTCGCATATATGTTGTTGGCTTGCCGAGCAGGCTGTCACGACCCAAATCCCATAATAGGTCGTGATGGAGCCCAACAGTGCTACTAGGCAAGCCAACACGTGAACTTCCACTTAATTAGCCATTTTAGCATTAAAAAACCGGAATTTCATTAAATAAATAGAATTAAATTTTGGTTTCATGAAAACACATGCTCTACTTTACCAAAACTCCGATAAGTAAACATATCATAAAGCCAAGTGACAATCATAATATAAGGTATAACTATGAGCATCCACTAGAAACCCCCAAAACCTGGTGTCACAAGTGTATGGGCATCTATTAGGAAGAACCATACTAATACAACATCTGTATGAAATATAAAATTGATGATATAAAATAAATGAATATGATGGAGACTCTGTGTGTTGCAGATCATAATATGGGATGCAACTCACCATAGAGTCCCCTCCACAACAATGCCTATACGCCAAGATGACCACTGAATGAACATGCCTAAGTACCTGCACAATTAGTGCAGAAGTGTAGCATGAGTACGTAAATCAATGCATACCGAGTAAGTATCTAGCCTAATCCTGAAGAGGTAGTGATGAGGGATCGACATTGACACTTACTAGTGGTCCAATAAATTAGGCATAACAGAATTGAACAGATATGAGGCATAACAGGTAAAAAAATAATGAAACAGATATAAGTGCATAATACGATCCTCAATAGAAGAATAAACACGAGGTCCTCAATAACCAGATACTACCTCGAATGGAATACATAATGATTAACACGAGACAAAATGTTACATCTCAAGTCAAGAAAACTCTCGGGTACACAAACTTCTTATCAAATATTACGCACGATTCTGCCGAGGCGAGCGAGTCGATCCCATAAGAGTGTTTCATATAACTGGCGAGGCGAATGACCCAATCCCATAAGAATATGATACATGATACTGCCGAGGCGAACGACCTGATCTCATAAGAGTGTATTACATCATACTGCGGAGGAGAATGGCCCGATCCCATAAGAATACTGTTGAGGCGTTTAGCCTGATCCCATTAGAATATTAAACTTTAATGGGTCATTAATGGGTCCTTGACCCCACTTATGAATATACATGTGAGTTATAAAATACTAGAAAACGCTTCGATGAATACGCACAATGAGGGAAAAATCCGT